>NC_053167.1:21535965-21826394 GCF_016835505.1 Polypterus senegalus | reverse complement strand
ATTCATTAATAATGAGATATCAATTTAAGCTGATGATATTTTTCTTTTCTTATGCAAGAAATGATTTCTTTGGAGTATTATTCACTTTAATTCTTTTGAGCTTTTAGATGGGTACAAAATAAGTTATGTCAGCAGGCTAGTCTTATTCCATTCATCCTGTTAAGCGACGTTGTTTTAATACATTGATTTTCTGATCTCTACCCTTGTTCAAAATATTACCCATATTCAGATACTGTAGTGTTTAGAGCGATGTCAGGGACTCTGCTTCTGGATTTTAAATGTTTATCTTGGGGTGTGTGCTTTTTGTCATGTATTTCTGTATCCGCTCCCTTTATCTCCTTCCCCTGTTTTGATTTCCTGTATATTGGAATTCTGTGTCTATATTTTTAATCTCTAACTTTCTGTTCCTTTACAATGAAACCACACGTGTTACAACAGTAACAACAGCAATCTCTTTCTTGCATATTCCAAAATCACATAAGGAATTTCTCAGTGGCCTTTAACAGTCCCTGTTTTTTGACAGACCCCGAAGACTCTTTAAGAAGACAAAAACTCTCAAAAATAACCTTGTATAAAAAAAAGAAATCTTGGAAAGGGCAGTTTAGAAAGAGATTCCTGGACTATCAACAGAGATGTGTTATGCACAGCTAATCAGCAACTCTACTCGGGACGCACTAGGCTGAAGTAGCAAGTCTTCAGCCTGGATTTAAAATCTAAGAATGAAAGGGCACCTCTTATAGTAGCTGGTAAATCATTACACAGCTTCAGGGCCATGCAACTAAAAGCTTGACACCCACTATTATTTTATTAATCCTTAGATCCATAAGCAGGCTGACATATTGGTGTCCTAATCTTAATGTTATGTCCTAAAGTTAACTATTAGCCAGTATAAGGATTTAAGAGCTGGTGTTTTGTGTCCATTCTCTATTGTTGTAATAATTCTTGCAGCAGCATTTTCAATTATTCGAAAGCTTTATAAAGATTAAGTAAAACATTTGTTGAAAGTGTCATTTTCTACATAATCGTGTGCAATCCCACATCAACTTTACACAATCATAAATTATAGCTAAATGGGATAAAAGACTGTCAAATTCAGTCGTGAACAATGAATATGATCCGGATAGTCAATAGACTAGCACAGTTGTGCTGGAATCTGTTGTAATATTTAAAATAGTGCCTCAAAGGATGTCAGTTCACCAACATTTTTATAAGTTGTTTGCATTTTGTCACAATGAATTATTCCAAGGCCACCTCCTCGACCACTTTTTCTAGATTTATAAAGGAGTGTGTACTTGATGACTCAGGTAAGGGAATAGTGTCAGATTTGCTAAGCTAGGTTTCAATGAGAAGTTTTATTTATTGGTCGTCTTCTGGCTTTGTGATGGATTCTCTTCATTTTAAACACATATTTACTTTTTTACCCGGTATGGGCAATCTCCAACAGAACCATCTGTTATTTTTGGACTTTGCCCAAATGACACCTTCCCCTTTTTTTCATGGCTTCTGCAGACAGTAGCCATTGTTCACTCTGGCCATATATTAAGTAAATGTCAGCATTTTAACATAGACTGCCTGGATTGTGTGCTCCTCCTTGAACCGTCACCTTATCGTGGTGGAGGGGTTTGCGTGTCCCAATGATCCTAGGAGCTATGTTGTCCGGGGCTTTATGCCTGGTAGAACCACCAAGGCAAACTGGTCATAGGTGAGGGATGAAACAAAGAGCGGTTCAACAAACCTCCAATGAAGAGCAAAAACTTTGGACAACGTTTTCCCTTGCCGGGCGGGTCACGGGCCCCCTCTGGAGCCAGGCCTGGAGGTGGGGCTCGATGGCGGCCTGGTGGCGGGCCTGCACCCATGGGGCTCGGCGGGCACAGCCCGAAGAGGTAACGTGGGTCCTCCTCCCCATGGGCTCACCACCTATGGGAGGGGCCAAGGAGGTTGGGTGCAGTGTGAGTTGGGTGGTGGCCGAAGGCGGGGACCTTGGCGGTCTGATCCTCGGCTACAGAAACTGGCTCTTGGGACGTGGAATGTCACCTCTCTGAAGGGAAGGAGCCTGAGCTAGTGCGCGAGGTGAGAGGTTCCGGCTAGATATAGTCGGACTCACCTCGGCGCACAGCTTGGACTCTGGAACCAATCTCCTTGAGAGGGGCTGGACTCTCTACCACTCTGGAGTTGCCCCCGGTGAGAGGCGCCGAGCAGGTGTGGGCATACTTGCCCCGACTTGGAGCCTGTGCATTGGGGTTTACCCGGTGGGCGAGAGGGTGGCCTCCCTCCGCCGGGTGGGGAAGGGTCCTGACTGTTGTTTGTGCATATCGCGAACAGCAGTTTGGAGTATCCACCCTTTTGGAGTCTCTGGAGGGTTGCTAGAGGGCATACCTTCTGGGGATTCCCTCGTTTTGCTGGGAGACTTCAATGCTCACGTGGGCAATGACAGTGAGACCTGGAAGGGCGTGATTGGGAGGAATGGCCCCGATCTGAACCGGCGGTGTTTTGTTATTGGACTTCTGTGCTCGTCATGGATTGTCCATACGAACACCATGTTCAAGCATAAGGGTGTTCATATGTGCACTTGGCACCAGGACACCCTAGGCCTCAGGTCGATGATCGACTTTGTGGTCGTGTGTGGACTTGCGGCCATATGTCTTGGACACTTTCGGGTGAAGAGAGGGGCGGAGCTGTCAACTGATCACCACCTGGTGGTGAGTTGGCCGATGGTGGGGAAGATGCGGTCAGACCTGGTAGGCCCAAGCGTGTTGTGAGGGTCTGCTGGGAGCGGCTGGCAGAGTCCCCTGTCAGAAGTAGCTTCAACTCCCACCTCCGGCAGAACTTCAACCCGCCCCGAGGGAGGTGGGGACATTGAGTCGAATGGGCCATGTTCCGTGCCTCTATTGTTGAGGCGGCTGACGGAGCTGTGGCCGCAAGGTGGTGGTGCCTGTCGTGGCGGCAATCCCGAACCCGTTGGTGGACACGGCGGTGAGGATGCCGTCAAGCTGAAGAAGAGTCCTATAGGACTTTTTGTCCTGTGGGTCTCTGGAGGCAGCTGATAGGTACCGGCAGGCCAAGCGGAAGCGGCTTCGTTGTTGCTGAGGCAAAACTTCGGGCATGGGAGGAGTTTGGAGAGGCCATGGAGAGCGACTTTGGACGGCCGAGGAGATTCTGGTCCACCGTCCGGCGTCTCAGGAGGGAAGCAGTGCAGTGTCAACACCGTATATGGTGGGGATGGTGCGCTGCTGACCTCGACTTCGGGCGTTATGGGTGGTGGGAGGAGTACTTGAAGACCTCCTCAATCCCACTAACATGCCTTCCAATGAGGAAGCAGAGCCTGGGGACTCTGAGGTGGGCTCTCCCATCTCTGGGACTGAAGTCACCGAGGTGGTCAAAAACTCCTTGGTGGCAGGGCCCGGGGTGGATGAGATCGCCGGAGTTCCTTAAGGCTCTGGATGTTGTAGGACTGTCTTGGTTGACGTCTCTGCAACATCGCATGGACATCGGGACAGTGCCTCTGGATTGGCAGACGGGGTGGTGGTCCCCTCTTTAAAAGGGGACGGAGGGTGTGTTCCAACTATAGAGGGATCACACTCCTCAGCCTCCCTGGAAAAGTCTATTGGGGTTCTGGAGAGGAGGGTCCGTCGGATAGTGAACCTCGGATTCAGGAGGAACAGTGTGGTTTTAGTCCTGGTCGCGGAACAGTGGACCAGCTCTTCACCCTTAGCAGAGTCCTGGAGGGTGCATGGGAGTTTGCCCGACCGGTCTACATGTGTTTTGTGGACTTGGAAAGGCATTCGACCGTGTCCCTCGGGGAATCCTGTGGGGGTGCTCGGGAGTATGGGGTACGGACCCCTGATAAGAGCTGTTGGTCTCTGTACAACGGTGTCAGAGCTTGGTCCGCATTGCGGCAGTAAGTCGAGCCCGTTTCCAGTGAGAGTTGGACTCCGCCAGGGCTGCCCTTTGTCACCGATTCTGTTCATAACTTTTATGGACAGAATTTCTAAGCGCAACCAGGGTGTTGAAGGGGTCGGTTTGGTGGACTCAGGATTGGGTCACTGCTTTTGCAGATGATGTTGTCCTGTTTGCTTCATCAGGCCGTGATCTTCAGCTCTCTCTGGATCGGTTCGCAGCTGAGTGTGAAGCGGCTGGGATGAGAATCAGCACCTCCAAATCCGAGAGAATGGTCCTCAGCGGAAAGGGTGGAGTGCCCTCTCAGGGTTGGGGGAGAGATCCTGCCCCAAGTGGAGGAGTTCAAGTATCTCGGGGTCTTGTTCACCAGTGAGGGAAGAATGGGCGTGAGATCGACAGGCGGATCGGTGCGGCATCTGCAGTGATGCGGGCTCTGCATCGGTCTGTCGTGGTGAAAAAGGAGCTGAGCCGTAAGGCAAAGCTCTCAATTTACCAGTCGATCTACGCTCCTACCCTCACCTATGGTCATGAACTATGGGTAGTGACGAAAGAGCGAGATCGCGAATACAAGCGGCTGAAATGAGTTTCCTCCGCAGGGTGTCTGGGCTTTCCCTTAAAGATAGGGTGAGAAGCTCAGTCATCCGGGAGGGGCTCAGATTAGAGCCGCTGCTCCTCCGCATCGAGAGGATTCAAATGAGGTGGCTCGGGCATCTGATCAGGATGCCTCCTGGGCGCCTCCCTGGTGAGGTGTTCGGGCACGTCCAACGGGAGGAGGCCCGGGGAAGACCCAGGACACGCTGGAGGGACTATGTCTCCCGGCTGGCCTGGGAGCATGGGATTCTCCGGAAGAGCTGGAAGAAGTGGCGGGGAGAGGAAGTCTGGGCCTCTCTGCTTAAGCTGCTGCCCCCGCGACCCGACCTCGGATAAGCGGAAGAGGATGGATGGATGGATGGATGGATGCCTGGCTGGATTGTCTTTCACATATTTCTGTCCATCTTCCTGGCCAATTGTACCGTGTCAGCTAGTTTGTGTGGCTATCCTTTTATAAAATAATGTGTTTGTAAAAAACATTACAGATCACATTGGCACACTTTAAAACCTTTGCCTACTATATGCAGTGTATATATATATATATATATTGTGAAACCTGGCCCCGGCACAGACAGACGGACAACATTTTTGCACCCAACACACTTTTATTTACCCTAATATTATTTACAAGTCCTCCACGTGCACTCCACGCCCAAGCGCCCTTGGCACTGAATCCCCAAAGTCCAGGGGCCCACAGTCTCTGTGCCTTTGTCCTGGCACGCCTCCTGTCCTCGCTCTCCAGCTCAGTCCGCTTCCTCCCGACTTCCACCAATGACTGGAGGGAGGCCCCTATAAATAAGGCTCCCGGATGAGCCCCAGGTGCTTCCGCCATCTGCTCCTTGGCCACGCCCCAGCGTGGCGGAAGTGTCGGCTGCCTTCCTGGCAGCTCTCCGGGCGTCACACAAAGTCTTCCCCGGCACTTCCTGGTGTGGCGGAAGTGCCGGGCTCCCCGGGATAATTAGGCACCCGGGCGCCGCCTGGCGGTGCCCGCAGGTCCCTACAGGGCTGGGCTTCAAAGCCCTGTACCGAGGCCCTGCCTAACCAGGGCCGGGCGCCCCACTCTGTCTGGAGGAGGCACTCGCCCTCCTCCGGCCCTCAAGCGTCGGCGGGCTCCTGCCCGACCGGCAACCGCCGCGGGATAAACCGGCATCGGGGCGCCGCCTGGCGGTGACCACGGGCCCCTACAGGGAAGGGGCTTCCATGCCCTCAACCCGTGGCCCCAACAGAACCAGGGCGGAGGCCCCTCGCGGTCTGGAGGAGGCACAAGCCCTCCTCCGTCCTCCTGGCGTCGGCGGGCTCCGCCCGGCGGGGCCACAATATATATATATATATATATATATATATATATATATATATATATATATATATATATATATACACTCACCCAATTTCTCATTAATGCAATTATCTAATCAACCAATCACATGGCAGCTGCTTCAATGCATTTAGGGCTGTGGTCCTGATCAAGACAATCTCCTGAACTCCAAACTGAATGTCAGAATGGGAAAGAAAGGTGATTTAAGCAATTTTGAGCGTGGCATGGTGGTTGGTGCAAACAGGCGGTCTGAGTATTTCACAATCTGCTCAGTTACTGGGATTTTCCGCACAACCATTTCTAGGGTTTACAAGAATGGTGTGAAAAGGGAAAAACATCCAGTATGTGGCAGTCCTGTGGGCGAAAATGCCTTGTTGATGCTAGAGGTCAGGGGAGAATGGGCCGACTGATTCAAGCTGATAGAAGAGCAACTTTGACTGAAATAACCACTCGTTACAACCGAGGTATGCAGCAAAGCATTTGTGAAGCCACAACACGCACAACCTTGAGGAGGCGGATGTGCTACAACAGCAGAAGACCCCACCGGGTACCACTCATCTCCACTACAAATAGGAAAAAAGAGGCTACAATTTGCACAAGCTCACCAAAATTGGACAGTTGAAGACTGGAAAAATGTTGCCTGGTCTGATGAGTCTCGATTTCTGTTGAGACATTCAAATGGTAGAGTCAGAATTTGCCGTATACAGAATGAGAACATGGATCCATCATACCTTGTTACTACTTTGCAGGCTGGTGGTGGTGGTGGTGTATTGCTGTGGGGGATGTTTTCTTGGCACACTTTAGGCCCCTTAGTGCCAATTGGGCATCATTTAAATGCCACGAGCTACCTGAGCATTGTTTCTGACCATGTCCGTCCCTTCATGACCACCATGTACCCATCGTCTGATGGCTACTTCCAGCAGGATAATGCACCATGTCACAAAGGCTTCGAATCATTTCAAATTGGTTTCTTGAACATGACAATGAGTTCACTGTACTAAAATGGCCCCACAGTCACCAGATCTCAACCCAATAGAGCATCTATTGGATGTGTGCGAGCAGAGCTTGATTGCCCTAGATGTGCATCTCACAAATCTCCATCAACTGCAAGATGCTATCCTATCAATATGGGCCAACATTTCTAAAGAATGCTTTCAGCACCTTGTTGAATCAATGCCACGAAGAATTAAGGCAGTTCTGAAGGCGAAAGGGGGTCAAACACCGTATTATTATTGTGTTCCTAATAATCCTTTAGGTGAATGTATGTGTATGTATATATATATATGTATATATATGTATGTATATATATATATATATATATATATATATATATATATATATATATATATATATATATATATAGTTTAGGTCTGAGAAACAATTTTTTAATTGTGATTAATTTTTTGATGAATTGTAAATACAATCATGTGGTGTTGCCATTGAAAAAAATAATATTTTATAATTTGTTCTATAGTATAATCTATATCATAGTATATATTTTGTCTTGGTAGAGTTCTATATTACTCTGCTTTCCCCTTTTGTGTTATTAATGTGTAGCCTTTGTCAGATTGCCTCAGATGTTTCAGGCTTACCACTGTTTATAAAGTATTGTACTACAGTATATAACATTTCCCCACCTTCCCTTTCACATTTATAACCTCAGGCAATTAGGTGTAGTAAAAGAGACGCAGGAGTTAAGTTACACTTATGAATATAATTTATAAGTGTAATTATATCATTTATAAGTTTAAATTTATATAATTAAATAATGTATTCTTGATAATATTCATAAATTATAACAATAAGTAAAGTACAAATGAACACTGGCAACCATACAACCTGATAAATTCTGATGTGTAGTTTCATGCGGCACACAGACTAGTATGACCCTAAACATATTGCTACCATTACACAGGAATGGTTTAAAGGAAAGCGTATAAATGTCTTGCAGTGACATAGTTAAAGCCCAAACCTCAGTCCAATTAAGAATTTGTGGCATAATTTGAAGATTATTTTACTCCAATACAATCCATCTAACTTGAAGGAGTTGGAACAGTTTTGCCTTGAGGAATGGGCACAAATGACAGTGGCTAGATGTGGTAAACTGTTACATGCCCCTAAAGACTTGCAGCTGGAAGGTGGCTATACAAAAGTACTGACTTTGGGGAGTGAATACCTTTGCACACTCATGATTTTTTTTTTTATTTTAATTTTTGCTTGTGTCACAATCAAAAAACATTTTACACCTATATAGTGGTAGGCATGTTGTGTTAAACTTTTAACAAGGTACTGTACCTGTGAGCAAAATGAACCCTAATTATAAATAGAAAATGGAAGCTATTGTCCTATAGTAAGCAAACTCTGAAAAGGATTTAGGGGTTTATGTTGACACAACATTTTCATCATCTAAGCATTTGCTGGAATGTTTAAAAAGGCAAATAAAATGTTAGGTTATATCATCAGAACTGTTAAATATAAATCAAAGACTGTTATGCTTAGACTATATAATGCACTAGAGAGAACACATCCGGAATACTGTGTATAGTTCTGGTCACTGTGCTACAGGAAATACATTTGAAGCTGTGCAGAGGAAAGCAACCAGGTGCATCCCAGGATTTGACATTACAATTATCAAAGCCTACGGAAAAACTTTTAATCCCAGCCCACCTTAAATTTCTTCGCACCTCTCCATCAGCGTGTTTTGTGTTGTAACTGTGTCGATCAGCGCAAGCAGCCTGATGTCCCATCTCCCACACCGCCGCAGCTCAAGTAAAGTCAAGGATCTATGTAAACACATCGCTAAAATTTTTTTTTCATATTTTAGTAATAATTGACAAAATGCAGACATGAAGTGTTTAATGTTTGAAGACTGAAGTCCAAATATCAAATAAATAGTTTCACAAATGGTACAAGTATAACAAAACAAGTGCGCTTTTTAGACGTTTCTGTTTTAGCAATGTGTTTAAATAGATTGTTGTAGACACTGAACACACATGAAATGCATGTATTCCAAATGACAATCCAGTATATTATTTACCCTCTGCAATTCTAGGCACCTAACTCCCAGATAAACTAATTGAGCACTGAGAATCTTCTTTGCGACTTAAGCTGGTGCAGTTGGGGATGGGATAGCAGTCTGTTTGTTGCTTGTGCTGATCAACACATTTACAACACAAAAGACCCTGATGGAGAGGTGCAAAGGGATATAAGGTGGGCTGGAATTACGAGTGTTTTTGTAGGCTTTGGTAATTCCAGTATTAATGAAATGTAGGTCTCTGACAGACGCAGAGAATTAAACCTGTTCAGACTCAAGCAGAGATGACTATATGGGGACCTAATCTAGGTTTTCAAAATTCTCAAAAATATTGTTAAAAGTTGATCCAGTAGAATTATTTCAACTTAACAGTGAATCACTTACTTTAGGACACCAGTGGAAATTAAGGGGAAGGGCATTTAGGACTGAAGTCAGAAAGTGCTTCTTTACACAAAGTATTATGGGAATCTGAAATAAAAACTATAAACTCATGTTCTTATTTTAATAAACAACAGTTAATGGACAATGCAACAATTTTATTGCAGGGCCCTTTTAAACCCACACTCATATGATCAAACAGTGTATAAAGTTGTAATCTCCAGATATCTAGCACATCTGTAGTGTTATAGGAGAAAAACACACTTGGAGAACATGCCAGCTCCACAAAGAAGGTGACTTTTCCAGTCAAAAATGTGGAATCTGTAATGCAGCCGTGGAACCAATCACCCCCTCTATTGCTCATGTACATTTGTAATCGGATACATTTCCAAATTTAAAGTTAAGTTTAATGTAATGATGCATAGTGGATAAATTAAATTTGACAAATTGGAAATATTTTAAACTGTTACTGTGTTTCTATCTGTATTTTATATTTATTCTGTAAGTACATTTTGTATTTATTCTTGATACAAGTTATAGGTACCATACCTTTTTATATAATGTATTTCAGTAGTGCATTGCATACTGCTTTGTTTGTTTACATCATCCTTTTAGATGAAGTGATACTTAGGCATACACAACAGTTATATGCAAGGTTAAATCATATGTTTTAAATTATTTGCTTAAGGATAATACGTCAGATTGTTAAATAATGCATTTTCTTTAAAATAAAAGCAATGAAATTGCGATAAGATCTATGCTTTTATTCAAGTATTTTCAATACTTATTCAAATTTAGACACATATATAACAGTTGCTTTGCTGGTTCCGATTACATTCTCTCATAGAATGAATTTGGTTGAATTATTTTCTGTAATAGTTATATAATTAATGTGCTGATTTAGAAAAGTAAGAGTTTTTTAAATTTTTTTTTTTTTTAAGGTGTTCTTCAGAGAAATTTTTTTAACAATACTGGAGACCTCCTCTAGTTCTTTTGAACAGAAATGGATGGTTATTCAGGCATTGACAAGGATTTGTGCAGGTGGGGAAAATTATGTTTTTTAGATTTTTGTCATGTGCATGATCTGGTGTTGTGTCTTTCAAATTTGTTTGTTCTGTCCAATGAACACATTGCAGAAGGAATGAAGCCTTCAGGTACTTTTAGCATTGTTTAAAAACATGTAATTACTAAAAGTTGTATTTAAATCCTTATTTTTTGCCATAAAGGTACGTATTTAAGATTTTTAAGACATTATTAGTTATTTGTGCAGTCGAAATTTGCTATATACATAAACAGTGTGTTTTAAAGTGTGAATGGTTCCAAGTTTAAAAACATATTTTGTGATTCTAAGGTAAGTTATGGCAACAACACAAAGATGAAAGTAATTTTAATTGCAGACTCCTGTCACTAACTTCCGTGAAGAATGAATATGTCACTTTGTCATGACATGATGTAGGAGAACTAACCTGGGACCTCATGTAGAAATGGTGCATACTCAAAAAAATGTGTATGCATGTTTTCCACACTTTGAGATGTGTAAAAACTAAACTTGACGTAAAGCGACAGCCATTTTCATGGTAGCCTCACACTAAGCTTATACAAGTTTCTGTTCGATTTTACAAACTGGTGGCAACCAGAGTCAAAGCAGTGCTACTGTTTCTGTGCTTTGCTTTTCTTTTTTAGGGTCACATCTATAATGCAGATTTTATCAAATACACCGAAATGAATTGCATATCATTTACAAATTTAATTCACTTGATTGTAATCATTCTGTAACAGTGGTGCACGGAATTGCCAATCTATTCCAACTAACATTGCTGCTTTAGCATTGTTAGTAGACATTACAAATGGAAGAATTAGAAGAGAAATATATATTTAGAGATGATGATGACTGGGTTCTAAATTGATTTAGATTTTCAAGAGCTACCTCCTCTTGGAGCTGTGTGCTGAACTGGCACCGGATTCATAAATGCAGTCTTTAAGGAATTGTGCTCTACCTGCTCCTTTACAATTTCAGTCCAATCTCGGTTTTTTAGCCATAGAAGCTTTTCAAAGTAAACCTTCTGACTGATGGGGTATTTCTCAGTCATCACTGAGTCACGCCATGCCAGCTGTATAGGATGGTATTATCCACTTGTCATTCAGATATTTGATTTTCTTACTTTACAGTTGAACTGGGAAACATCAAAGAGCAATTTGCAACAACGTCCGGTTTTCCATATATAATCGGAGCAGTCAACTACATGCACTTTGCTATTGCAACGGCGTCGGGCAAGTTCATCAACCAGGGATGAATCACCAAAAGAATGAGCTGGCTTTATCTCACTATTCAGTATATAAAATCTAATGTCTGTCTGTCTGGCCACTTTTCACAAGAAAACTACTTCACAGATTTAGATAAGAGTTATTTTTTTGAATTTGCTTGAACATTCTGGTTGGTTTTGCAACTGCTCTCATTGTGATAAGTATCATAGTTGACTTGCAGTACCAATTTATTTGCACAAATCAGAGAGAGATGCAGCGGGCCAAGGGGTGGGGGGGCTTGGCCCTCCTCACTCACGCACCAGCCTCAGGGTGTACCTTACCTCCGCTTAGCTAGTGAATGAGAGAACTACTTAATGCATTTAGATAGGATTTTTTTTCCCTATAATTTGCTTGAACATTCTGGTTAATTTGGAACTTCTCTCCTTGCACTAAGGATCATAGTTCGCTTGCAGGAGCGATATATTTGCGCTAATTCGAGACAGTGGCTGTGGGCCAAGGGGAGGGGGAAGCGTGACGTTAGGAGTGGGGAGCCCGGCAGGGCCTTCCTCACTCATGTGTCAGTTTCGATTTGAGTCTGTCTACCTCTGTATTTTGGAGTGTACTTTGCCTGCATTTTGCTAGCAATGCCTGTTTGTTGATTTTTTTTACAGTTCTGTTTCACTACTACGCGGGTGGAGCTGCAGGGAAGGCTAATGTAATATATAGCATAAATGCCTATAAAAACAGCAGCTATGCATAGTTGCAGGTGCTTTTTCCAACTAGTGCGGCAAAAGGCAGTCAGTCCTTTTAACGATAAAAAGCAGAGAATCGATCAGTTGTGGCTCTCGGCATCAACACTACACTATGAAGGCACCTCCAGAGAATGAGTTTGCTTATGTAATTAGAAAGCATTTCCACTCTATTAATGTGCTGCTTTGTAGTGCACAGAACATGTTACATTGTGCACGCATGTAGTGTCATGTTTGTTGGGATGGGTAAAGTGGTTAGTTATTGACCATTTCCATTTTGTGGGCTGTTGTTGTGTTTACTTATGCATGCTTTGTAATGTTTGTCCTTCCTAAACCGCCTTACAGTAGGGCATTCCTGATGTAGGTGATGTATCTGCCACAAACACATACAGCGAAGTTCATTCTGCCTGTTTAATCCTATGGTAGCATAGCCGGTAAGTTTATATTTGTTACCGTTCTGTACTGTTACTTATAGTTTAAAGCTGTTATCAAACATTTTGTTATTTGCATGCTGAATATTATATTTCTTTACTTGTAGTTTCACACCTGCTCTGTATTAATAAATTGGAGATTTGTACACCTCCTGTCAAGTCAGTCTCCAAGTCGTCATATTGATAAATGGAGGACTTTAGCTGCTTGAATATCTATTACAACGTAATAGTGAGATCAGAACAGTGAAACGGCTTTTTCCTGGCAAGCTTAATAACGGGTTATGAATCGGACTGAACGGGCCGGATACTGCATCTGTGCCGCTATAGAGTTGTACAGAACTTACGCAGACAAGCTCTCTAAACAGTGTTGGAGAGACGGTCATCTGTCTTTGAGACCAGGTCCCACATGTCATGCTCCATGAAATGTTCAAACAAGTCATCCAGTAGCGCAGTGGCAAAAGCTGAAGCGGCAAAGGCACGGGTGGCGTTTGCTGATGAAGAAATGCAGATACAAATAGAGAAAGCACGTATAGAGGCCACTTTGGAAAAGCTAGTGAGAAAGAGAGAAGCGGTAGCAGCTGTGGTCGAAGCTGAAGTGCTGGAAGCAGCAGCGATTGCGGAAGGAAAACTTTCGAATACGGAGGCAGAATATGAAAATGGAAAATGGAAGTTAACTTTTGATGCAGAGCTCGGTCTCCACAGCACCACCCAACACACTTCAGAGTATGTACTTGAACACAGTGACCTGCACTGTAACCCTCACCTGATTCAAAACGTAAAGCATATTCCAACCACTGGATCGATCTGTACACAGAACCAGCTACAGCCTCAAGGTGGTGACCTAGTCTTACATTTTGAAGAAGAAGATGCTTCTCATTTGCCTGCAGGAACCCCTTCATAAAACAAATGCAAAGACCTTCAGGCTACAATATGGAAAAAACTCCATTTACAAGTAAAAGGTATGATGGAGGTGGTGCTTTGGAAGGGACAACCAACTATGCGCAAGGGTACAATAGCACTCCTGACACTCATTTAAATGTTAATCAGACTCATTCAGACTTTGCTAAATTCATTGCTCATTGTGAACTTGTCAGTAAGGGTCTCAGAAAATTTGATGACCGTCTTGAAAGCTATCGAGCCTGGCGATCATCATTCTGGAGTGCAGTCAGAGACTTAGACCTGTCAGCCAGTGAGGAGATAGACCTTTTGGTTAAGTGGCTTAGAAGTGAATCAGCCGAGCATTCAAAACGCATCAGAATGATAAACATAAATTACCCAGACAGGGGACTGAAAATGGTCTGGGCAAGGCTGGAGGAATGTTACGGCTCACCAGAGAAGATCAAAAACGCATTCTTCCAACAAATCCATGACTTTCCAAAAATATCCAAAAAAAATTACCAGAAACTTTAAGAGAGTTACGTGATATGTTGATGGAACTCCAGGTTGCCATGGCTGAATGGGATTTGCAGGGTCTCACATTTTTAGACACTGCATATGGCATCAACTCAATCCTGCAAAAACTCCCATACAACCTACAAGCCTGTTGTTGAATATTATATTTCTTGTAGTTTCACACCTGCTCTTTATTAATTAATTGAAGATTTGTACACGTCGTGTCAAGTCAGTCTCCGGGTCATCATATTATAGATAAAGAGGGGAGTTCATCTGCCTGAATATCTTTTGCAATGTAATAGTGAGATTAGAACATGTTGCATGCTACATATTTAATGTGGCATAAAATTGTGGCTTGCCTGTACCTGAAGAGAGACTGTATGATGAATGTGACCCTGACCCACCAAATGATCAGTCAAATCAGACAGTGTTACAACTTCGTTTGAATGTAATTAGCAGAATGTAAAAACAGGTTATCAGATACAGCATGTACTTTTTAACGAATTAATTTAATTTGTGGTCAGTATCAAATAGTACAGCCCTTATATCCCTTAGTTCATTGGCCACATCTGTTACAGCCTCCAGTATTACATTTTGTGACTTAGAACAGCATCTGTCTGCACATAATCAGATGGCCATGGTTTCCAAGGTATGTGCAGCCAGCACCCGAAAATGTGCTCGGCACTGCAGCACAATCACCGCCAGACCATCGAATGGGGGTCAGCTTTTGTAAAACAAGTGGCGTGCTGCAACTCTCATTTACACATCAACTGTAATATCTGACCACTACTTTTTTATTTCGGGCAATGTGTGACTTTCTGAGCTTGAATTTTCAAGTGTCTCCACCATGCTTTTTTGCTTAACACAGTACAAAGACCAGCAACACTAGAATTACCAGGGCCTCTGAAAAACTTCGTAAATCTGTCCCTTAAATAAACTTCTTGAAATCGTTCACAGCTCTCCACCAGCGTCTTTTATCATCTAAACGTGCTGATAAAAAGCAGGCTGCAAGCAGCCGGCTATTCCATCCCCCCACCGACTTAGAAAGTGCACAAACTTCTTCCAGCTCATGCCTTGATTGATTTTCAGGGAGTGAAGTGGAGTTTTAGAGTGGAAATAATAGATCGTTGTTTGGAACACACGCATTTCATGTCTGTTCTGTTTCTACAGTAATCTGTGTAAACACATTGTTAAAACAGAAACGTTTTTTATATTCTACTAGTAGATGCAAAATGTAGGCATAAACTATATAATGTATGAAACCTGAAATATCAAAGAAATACTTTCACAAAAGATACAAATCTAATACAACAATTCTTTGCAGAAATAAAAACTTGCGCCTTAACATATGAATTGACACCCATTTATTATGACTGCCTCCGTGGCGCAATAGAATCAGCTGCCGACTAGGAATCAAAAGGTCGCGAGTTTGATCCTGCACCACTCTGTTTTGAGAAGTAAACTGCTCTTAGTCTTACTATTTTAGAATTAAAACATACATTTGATTTCAGTGTATAACAGCCGCTGCAATTTTATGATACTTGTAGAGGTTAGCTTTGTTTTTTTAAGTCAGTTTTATTATCTCAGCGCGTTCCACGAGCCCAAACACACCCACCCCCGCATCTGACACTGATGTTTTCACCTAGACACGCTGTAACAGAGGTAAACTCAGCTCCCTTCTACATTGGAGCAAGAATGCACATACCATTGCTTGCATACTAAAAGTGTCAGCTGGCACTTTTAGAGTGGCATTACACATGTATTTTTGAGCATGTCCGTGCCAAATAAATAACATTCGACGTTTTGAAGAAATCATTTTATGACACGATTTACCGTTATTTATTTACTTACTTCCTAAAGTCACAAGTAGTGTGCAGAGGGCATGCTCAAAAATGTGTGTAATGCCACGAAAAGTGCCAGCTGACACTTTAGTATGCAAGCAATGGTATGTGCATTCTTGCTCCATTGTAGAAGGGAGCTGAGTTTACCTCTGTTACAGCACGTCTATGTGAAAACATCAGTGTCAGATGCGGGGGTGGGGTGTGTTTGGGCTCGTGAACGCTGAGATAATAAAACTGACTAAAAAAAAACCAAAGCTAACCTTTACAAGTATCATAAATTACACCGGCTGTTATACACTGAAATCAAATGTATGTTTTAATTCTAAAATAGTAAGACTAAGAGCAGTTTACTTCTTAAAACGGAGTGGTGCAGGATCGAACTTGCGACCTTTTGATTCCCAGTTGGCAGCTGATTCTATTGCGTCACGGAGGCAGTCATAATAAACAGGTGTCAATGTGTCATGTTAAGGTGCTTTTGTTTCTGCAGTTATATTTTTTGAATAAAAGCGCAATTGTTGTGTTAGATTTGTATCTTTTGTGAAAGTATTTCTTTGATACTTTAGGCTTCATACATTATATAGTTTATGCCTGCATTTTGTCATCTACTAGTAGAATATAAAAAACGTTTCTGTTTTAACAATGTGTTTACACAGATTACTGTAGAAACGAAACAGACATGAAATGCGTGTGTTCAAAATAACATTCTATTATTTCCACTCTAAAACTCCACTTCACTCCCAGAAAATCAATCAAGGCATGGGCTGGAAGAAGTCGGTGGGGGGATGGAATAGCCGGCTGCTTGCAGCCTGATTTTTATCAGCACATTTAGATGACAAAAGACGCTGGTGGAGAGCTGTGTACGATTTTAAGAAGCGATTTAAGGTGGACGGATTTACGAGTTTTTTCGTAGGCTCTGGTAATTCTAGTGTTAATGCGGGTGATACGTGCCAAGAAGTCCCAGCGCTAAACAAAGTCATCTTAACACTTAAATAATGTGGATAGGTGAAACAGGAACGAGAATAAAAAAGTTAATCATTTTTTTTTTGTTTTATTTTGTAACATGTATAATTAGACATTTATTTCTAAGTTCGATTTTTATTCATAAATTATTCATGAAAATCAAAAATATTCCTCATTTGACACTTTTTTATTTTTTTGTGAAGAAGTCATCTAACATTGTTTGCCTTTTTCCTCTGTCGTTCAGCAAGCAATTGTCAATAGAAAGACATTGCATTAGTGACACTTCTTCTTGCCTTTGAACTTCTAGCAAAATTTGTATCGTTTTGCATAAACTGATCCATAATTTCCATAATACAGTAGAGTCTTGCTTATCCTACCTTCTTGCCTGAAGAAGGGGCCTGAGTTGCCTGGAAAGCTTGCATATTGTAATCTTTTTAGTTAGCCAATAAAAGGTGTCATTTTGCTTGGCTTTTCTCTACATTCATAATGGCTAACACAGTACAACACCCTAGTACTACAGAAGTTTCTAATACGTTTTTCAAAACAATGTGGATCAGTAGACAGGTTGTCTGTGTCAGTCTGAGAGATGCAAACAATCCTCATATCTGGCCATAAAATTCTTGTCTCTATTCAAACCATGTTGTAATGTATTACATTTTAGCCTGAGTTTAACTTCCCATTCTTTTCTCTCTTGCTGTGTTTTGAAGTTGCTCATAAGCACTGTGGTTTTAAAGTCCCTCTCATAGTGTTCATGGCTGTTGAAGTGGGCCACTACAGGAACATCTGTGTTATGTTTAATGTGGATCCTGTGTAAATTCATTCTCTGGTGGAGTGTTTGTCCAGTCTCTCCCACACAGAGTGCAGTGTCAGGACTTTTTATGCAGAGAATTAGGTAGACCACATTAGATGATCTGCAGGTAAATGATCCGTTTATGTGATGTTCTAGTCGGCACTGTGGTATAACTATACGGTCTGTATTATAAATGTGGACTCATGTTTTACATCTTTTCTGTAGGCAGGGAGATGTGCCATTTTCTGTTAGTTCACTTAGGGAGCTTCGGACAATTAGTTGCTGAAGGTTTGGTGGTTGTCTGTATGTCAGGAGGGGTGGTTCAGGTAATACATTTTTCCGTGTTTGGTCATTGTTTAGCATTGGTTAAAGTTCTTTTATAATTTTTCAAAGTGCTTCAAGATGTGGGTTGTAGCTGACAACAAGGGAGATGCGGTTCTTGTTGTCTTTTTTTTTTTATATTCTGCATAGACTACGAGAGAAAGCTGGACACTTAATTGCAAAAAACAAAGAGCAACAGACCTACATTGTTAATCTGTCCTCTTACACACAAAATGAAGCAGAGATTTCAGTACTTGCCAAGGGACTCTCATATTGTCCTGCAAATCCCATTGACAACATCAGACTCTGTGGTGATATGGAAGAATTCTTCAGAAAACTCAGACTAAAAGAATTTTTCCACAATAAAGAAAATGGTAACACACAGGAGCCAACAAGAAGTAGTTACAACAACCCCGTCAGTAAATCCCATTGACACCAGAAGCTGGCAGAAACTCCACCTTGGATAATTATATAGACTGCTTCCGACAGAGAGTGAAAACAGGGATCTTAAACAGTGTCGCAGGCGGTTGGGGGTGGAGCCCAGCCGGGACGCCCAGGAGGACCGGAGGAGGGCTTGTACCTCCTCCAGACTGCGAGGGGGCGACTGCCCTGGTTGTATTAGTGGCCACGGATAGAGGGCTTGGAAGCTCAACCCTGTAGGGGCCCATGGCCACCACCAGGCGGCGCCCCGTTGCCTGAGGAAACACCAGGAAGTGCTGGGTCGAAGAAGACAGGGGACACCCGGAGGGCTTCTAGGTGCGCAGCCGGCACTTCGCCACACTGGGGCGTATCTGCGGAGGAATGCCGGGAAGCAGCTGTAGCTCATCTGGGTTCCTATATAAGGGGCCGTCTCCCTTCATTCAGAAGCGGAAGTCGGGTGGAAGAAGGACGGAGCTGGAGGCACCGAGACGTGCACTGAATTTGGTTGTAAATAGTGTGTAAATAAACATGTGTTGGGTGCAACAAACGATGTCCGTCTGTCTGTGTCCGGGTCAAGGTTCACAGTGGCGTAGCCAGCAGGATGCTCCGTCTGGTGCAAGACGGGGACCTGCATTAAAGAAAAATTGTTCTGTGGACGGCTCGGCGCAGCAGTGGAACCCACACACTCGCCGCGGGAGCGGCGTGTGCACAACCTCGCGGGGCGGTTCACCCCGCAGACCGCCGCTGGTCCGCAGAATGGCCATGTTCCCTGGGTGCGGAGGAAGGAAACCGGGCGTTGCCAAAGTGTAGCGGGCTCCGAGATTCGCGCTGTCGGGAAGGATGGCCAGGCCAGCGTTGTGACACAGAAGGCCACACTGAGGCAGGGGCCTCGGAGTGACGGGATCCGGGAGGTGAGAGCCCTGCCCTGCAGTAATCGGCCCTTCGGGGTCAAGCTTACCTTATTTCCCACAGGCAGGGACGATCCGCTTCTGTGGCAGAATCACGCCGGTCCACAGGCTTTCGGCAGCGCGAGGGCGGCAGCAGAGGAGGCTGCGAAATCGGAGCCGCTGCAGCTCAAAAACTCACAGCAGCTGCGAGGCTGCCAGGAGGCACGCCACCGCACCTGGAGAAGGGGAGACAAGATGGCTGCGGACCGGAAGTCCCACCCGCTGACAGGCACGGGATTGGCCGGTGTGTCTTGTGTGCCCGCCAATGACTGTACAGAGGCGGGACCAAGGAATGTCAGTCTCGTGCCTGGAAGAGACCTGATTGGGCCAGAGGGAGTGGCCCACAGGAGGCAGACGACGAGTGCGGCTGATGGACAGGTAAGCCCACCGACGTCTGTCTCCCTGTTCTCGCCGGTGGCTCTCTTCGGCCCACAGAGTCGCCTTTATTACAGGTGCTACGTGCTCTCTCCGTCGAGTTGGAGAAGCTGAAGGGGAAGGCGGTCGCGTCATCGGAGATGCCGTGTGGTACGGAGGAATGGCGCGACGCTGGAGCCTTTGGCCGGGAGAGTACGGCGGGAAGGTGAGTGTTGCCCTCCCTGTACAGCATGAGGGAGTATTTGCCGAAAACGGCCGTGACATTAATAAGAATGACTGGCATCAAGTAGGCAATTCTCCAACAGCGGATGCGCGGTGCAGGCTGCACGCAAAGCGAGGAGAGTGAGATTGCATGGGCTGGCAGGACAGGGGCTGATGAATGCCCTGGGTCCTAGCGCCCTGTGCTCCAAGCCTGTGGCAGTCTCCTGTCGCTCTGCAGGGACGCAGACGGGGCTGGATTTGAGCTTTCACCATGCTCAGACCCAGAGCGTCCAATAGGAAAAGGAGGAACCAAGGGGTGAATGCCGGTTCCTCCAATAGGATGGGACGTGTCGCTGGGTGCGCACGTCCATTGAAGGGCCGTCCTCTGCGGAAGGAAGAGGAACACCACCGGGCAGGTGGAGGAGCCGCCTGTAAGAGCGATCCCGCCAAGGATAACCGGACGGGCATGGGACCTGCGGCAGAGGAGCCGAACAGGCAAGTCGCGGGCTGTCGGTGGGGGGGGAGGGGAAGAGCGCTGCCGGTACAGAGACTGGTGGGACGCTCGGTGCGGGTGTCCAGGCAGTGCTTCTGGCCCTCCCTTTTGTCTTTTTGTAGGACCGAAGCCCCGACGAGCATTAGGAACGGCCTCGTTGGGAACCTGCCCTCCTGGAACGGGCTGCTCCACGGGAGGACTCTACACCAGAGATTGGATGGTGCCCTGGCTGGCGGGGACTGTGGAGGCAAGAGCGATGCAGACCAGAGGGGCGTGTCGGCCTCGGAAGGGGTGCCGAAATGGGGCGTCCCAGGGTGCCGTGATGGACCCTGGGTACGTAGTAGGACCCACTCCGGGGACGTGCTGCCCTCTCGGGATGTGTCGCTCAGACTGACATGTCTTCGCTGGCAGTGGGTCACTGTCGCAGGTGGCTGGGGGTGGAGCACACCCGGGTCGCTCAGGAGGACCGGAGGAGGGCTTGTACCTCCTCCAAACTGCGAGGGGCGACTGCCCTGATTGTATTGGGGGCCACGAGTAGAGGGCTTGGAAGCCCAACCCTGTAGGGGCCCATGGCCACTGCCAGGCGGCGCCCCGGTGCCTGAAGAAACCTGGAGCCCGGCACTTGCGTCACACCAGGAAGTGTTGGGGGGAAGAAGACAGGGGACACCCTGATGGTTCCCCGGGTGCGCAGCCGGCACTTCCGCCACACTGGGGCGTGTCTGCGGAGGAATGCCGGGAAGCAGCTGGAGCCCATCCGGGTTCCTATATAAGGGGCCGCAGAAAGGCATTTTGACTGTGAGGCCTGGACTTTGGGGGATCGGTGCTGGAGGCACTGAGACGTGCACTGAATTTGGTTGTAAATAGTGTGTAAATAAACATGTGTTGGGTGCAACAAATGATGTCCGTCTGTCTGTGTCCGGGTCAAAGTTCACAACAGGCAGCAAAATTTGATAGAAAACATTACTGGGGATGAGTGGAGAGCCATACATTCACTACGGAAAATACAGAAATCATTATCAAACCAGCAGACAAAGGGGGTGCTTTAGTTCTCATGAACACATCAGATTATATACAGGAGGCACAAAGATAATTGTCCAGTACTATGCATTATTACAAACTGCAAGACCACCCAACAGACCTCTACAAAAAGGAACTAAAAAAAGATAGTAAGTAGCTTTCCTCTTGACTTTGGGAACATGTAAACAGTTTAATTCCTGAGAACCCCAAAATGGGTTACTTCTACATGCTTCCTAAAATCCACAAAGAAGGGAAACCAGGAAGGCCTATAATCTCAGGAATTGGCTTCCTCACAGAAAATGTTTCAGGTTGGGTGGAGCACATCCTTAAACCCCTTGCCCGCAATACAACCAGTTACATCCAGGACACCATTGACTTCTTAAAAAACTGTCTGCTTTAGGCCCTTTACCTGAGGGAACCTTACAGGCCACAATGGATGTTGAGGCAGGCACTTTACACAAACTTCTCCCATGATGATGGGATATTGGCATGTGAAATGTACCTCAGACAAAATGATTTACCTACAAAGTCAGTAATAGAAATTCACAGGAGGTTATGCTCAACCTTTATAATGCGTGAACACGTGGACACAGTTGGAAACTTAAGGGTAAATTTCACACAAACATTAAGTAAGTTTTTCTTTACACAAAGAATGATAGACACTTGGAGTAAGCTACCAAGTAGTGTGGTAGACAGTAAGACTTTAGATACTTTCAAAACACCACTTGATGTATTTTTGGAAGTATTAAGTGGATAGGACTGGCGAGCTTTGTTGGGCCGAATTGCCTGTACTCGTCTAGAGTGTTGTAATAAAAATAACCTATAGAGATTGACTAACAGTACACATAACAATAATAAATATAAATTTCAATTCACACCTATTTCATTTGGGTTTCATTATTAGGATATTGCCTCTATATTGTTTTAACTGAAACCTATTAATATTTCTAACTTACATTAAAATTTATATCTTTAAATGTCCATCTAATCTTATAGAATTATCCTTATAATATATTTAATAACATCTGATATTTAAAAATAACCATTTTATATATTAATACACATCCATTTGTACATATAAATATTGTGTTTTTTTTGAGTGTCCATCTGTCTTTATGTTGTAAAATCTATTTCTATCTCCATGAAACTGTACTTTTCTAATGTAGTTATTCTTCTTTGAACTTTAATGTGGATAACAAAACAGGCACTACAAAGTCAGCCTCTGGATAACGTAGGTGAAAGTGGCCATTGATTCAAGCACATCACCAACAATGACAGACAGAAATTTACATAAACATGAAATGTACAGTGCATCCGGAAAGTATTCACAGCGCATCACTTTTTCCACATTTTGTTATGTTACAGCCTTATTCCAAAATGGATTAAATTCATTTTTCCTCAGAATTCTACACACAACACCCCATAATGACAACGTGAAAAAGTTTACTTGAGGTTTTGCAAATTTATTAAAAATAAAAAAAAGGGAGAAATCGCATGTACATAAGTATTCACAGCCTTTGCTCAATACTTTGTCGATGCACCTTTGGCAGCAATTACAGCCTCAAGTCTTTATGAATATGATGCCACAAGCTTGGCACACCTATCCTTGGCCAGTTTCGCCCATTCCTCTTTGCAGCACCTCTCAAGCTCCATCAGGTTGGATGGGAAGCGTCGGTGTACAGCCATTTTAAAATCTTTCCAGAGATTTTCAATCGGATTCAAGTCTGGGCTCTGGCTGGACCACTCAAGGACATTCACAAAGTTGTCCGGAAGCCGCTCCTTTGATATCTTGGCTGTGTGCTTAGGGTCGTTGTCCTGCTGAGAGATGAACCGTCGCCCCAGTCTGAGGTCAAGAGCGCTCTGTATCAGGTTATCGTCCAGGATGTCTCTGTACATTGCTGCAGTCATCTTTCCCTTTATCCTGACTAGTCTTCCAGTTCCTGCTGCTGAAAAACTTCCCCACAGCATGATGCTGCCACCACCATGCTTCACCACTGTAGGGATGGTATTGGCCTGGTGATGAGCGGTGCCTGGTTTCTTCCAAACATGACGCCTGGCATTCACACCAGTGAGTTCAATCTTTGTCTCATCAGACCAGAGAATTTTGTTTTTCATGATCTGAGAGTCCTCCAGGCGGGCTGCCATGTGCCTTTTACTAAGGAGTGGCTTCCGTCTGGCCACTCTACCATACAGGCCTGATTGGTAGATTGTTGCAGAGATGGTTGTCCTTCTGGAAGGTTCTCCTTTCTCCACAGAGGACCTCTGGAGCTCTGACAGAGTGACCATCGGGTTCTTGGTCATCTCCCTGACTAAGGCCCTTCTCCCCCGATCGCTCAGTTTAGATGGCCGGTCAGCTCTAGGAAGAGTCCTGGTGGTTTCAAACTTCTTCCACTTACAGATGTTGGAAGCCACTGTGCTCATTGGGACATTCAAAACAGTAGAAATTTTTCTGTAACCTTCCCCAGATTTGTGCCTCGAGACAATCCTGTCTCGGAGGTCTACAGACAATCCCTTTGACTTCATGCTTGGTTTGTGCTCTGACATGAACTATCAACTGTTGGACCTTATATAGACAGGTGTGTGCCTTTCCAAATCATGTCCAATAAACTGAATTTACCACAGGTGGACTCCAATTAAGCTGCAAAAACATCTCAAGGACGATCAGGGGAAACAGGATGCACCTGAGCTCAATTTTGAGCTTCATGGCAAAGGCTGTGAATGCTTATGTACATGTGCTTTATCAAATTTTTTTATTTTTAATAAATTTGCAAAATCCTCAAGTAAACTTTTTTCATGTTGTCATTATGGGGTTTTGTGTGTAGAATACTGAGGAAAAAAAATGAATTTAATCCATTTTGGAATAAGACTGTAACATAACAAAATGTGGAAAAAGTGATGCGCTGTGGATACTTTCCAGATGCACTGCACATAATAAGGCAAAAATGACTACTAAAGAAATGTAAAAAAAAAAAAACATAAATGTGAACTAAACAATACTGTTGAAAGTACCATATACGACATTTAACTGTGTATGCAAAATGACAAACCGATTAACTAGCTCAGAGTGTCTGCTGTCTCATGGTGTGTATATAGGTGACTGGTTTAAGAACAGTTTGCTTTTTGTCACACTTCATAACTGGAGTGGATGGGCTTTTTATGTATATATTAGCAATTGTAAAGACAGCTTTCGTGTAATTTGTAAGCAGTATAAAATAAAATGTCATGAAGTAGCTCTTTAATATTATGTTGCCTTTCAGATAAATGGGTGTGAATTGTTAGTCATTTCCATCAACCCTCAGATGTAAGCTCAGTATTTTAATGTAGCCCCCCTCTCATTAACCTGGTTTGGTATTGTATAAAATAGAAGAGAAGTTAACTTGCTTAATTAATTATCTTACCTTTGACAATGCTAGCAATTAACCAAGCAATTTGGTATAGCACCTCATTTATTTTCCCTTACCTTTTACTTTCTTGTATACGAAGTGTAGGGAAAGTATTAGAATCCTCCAAAAACTCCATTTCAAGATTCTGATGAATCTCAATGTTTAAGACCTCCCTAGAGGCAGAAAATAACATTTTTGGAATTGTGTGCGTGTGTTTGTGTATTTATGTATGTAAACACGATAATTTGAGAACGCTTTCACTTAGGTCAACCAACTTTTGCATAAAAGTATCTGGTGCAAAATACAGATTTCTTTTAACTTTTGGGCTATTTCCGCTAACCGGAAGTTGTACTTGACCTTTTATTCATGCAGCTGCAGAGTCTGATTTATTCAACTTTATTTTTATAATAATTGGTCAATATATTATTAATTTGATTTGATTTGATGTGGTTCTTTAATGTACATATTTAAAAATATAATCATTGTCTTTGCAGTTTACTCCTCAAATATTAATCTCCATATCTGAGTATAAGAGAATATCCCCTAAGTCTAGGGGAGACCACTCCCAATTTTTTCTGTAGGAGGAAGTAATATCGGCACAGATTGACAATTTACCATACCAAGTCTTTAAGAAGGCTATCCAATGCTGTTTGGAGCTGTTGTTTCTGCCCTGGGTTCAACTAGGGGATTGCACAATGGATCTGTGTCAGTTTTCAACTCCTTAATGAGGGAGTCCGAGATTGGTAAAAACTGCAGTTCATCCATTTAGTTTGAAACAATACACCTGTATAATGTTTCACTGTGACTGTAACTGCCAAGTCTGAAGTTTTTTCTTTTAAATTTTCCTATTTTTTTAGTCATTCTGATGTGTTTGTGTATATATTTATTTATCGATGTGTTTATTTATTTAATGAGCTTCTGTAAAAAAACAAATTTTCCCTGGGGACAAACAAAGTAGTTCTTATTGTGACCTGTAGAGTTGGGTCTGCCAACCAGACCCAACACAGACAGACATAGGAAAAGTTCAAGGTACACAAGATTTTTTTTTTCTTTTTTCTTCGTGGGAAACCTCTTCGCCTGGTTCCCATAAGCACAACACAGTTCCCATGCACAGCGCAACACAAATTTCTTCTTCTTTCTTCTCCTCCACTCCTCTTGGCAATTTTCATCTACTTACATCTGACTCTAGCTCCCAGAGTAAGTGGCTGCTGGCTCCTTTTATAAGGCACCTGAAAGAGCCGCAGGTGCTCATTGTTCTACTTCCGGGTGTGACCGAAGAGCTGCCATAAGGGCTCAGCAGCTGCTGCAGCACCCCCCGGCGGCGCCCACTGATCCCAACAGGGTTGTATCCAACTCCAACTCCCATGGAGCCCTGTGGGAGTCTGAGGCACCGCTGCAACCTAGTGCTCTAGGGGAGGCAATGCTCTGGATATTCTCCCTCCCCCAGTCCTTCCAGCGTGGAGGGGTCCTGGCTGTCCGCCACACTGCTCCTCCATCAGCTGAGCTTCGTAGCGTGAAGCAGCTTGTCCCGTGAGGGCTATCTTTTTCCAGGATAGGGAGTCAACATCATTCTGTCCATGGCTCTGCCCCAAAAAGACAAAACATGAAACAGACGGGGAGGCGCACAGAACCTCCAGCCATGTCCGAGATGATGATGCCTGAGATGATGGCACTCATACCAAAGTCACTCCTCTCCAGCTGGCACCCTGTGGGAATTGTTCTGTGCCCACCTGAGATTGGCGTGTCTCTCTGCCCCCACTCTGCAAAGCCCTCCACTGCACCAGAGTGGAACGGGTTTTCACGCTGTACTGTTTGAAGACCCAGTTTTCCTTTTCTGGGTCTAACTTTTAATCTGGGGTGAAACGACAGTCTGGGTCTCCCTATGGGAATTAAGGAGAATCCCCCACCATCTGCGCCCCTTTAGACTTGTGTGAGACTGCTGCCGGCACTTGGGGTGGGATGCTCTGGTTGCCACCACTTATAAGCATGTGCCTCTCACGCAAACCTACATCTGCTGTAGGGGTTGTAGCTACTCGGTATCTTCATATTTGAGGTATCATAAAAATAACAAGTGAGCAAGAGTAATATTTCGCCAAACATAATTATGATATTATAGCAGTAACAGAAATATGAATAAATAGCAAAATGGGGATGAGTAATATAGACAGTCATGTTTGGAAGGACAGACAAAAAGAAAAGGGGTGAATGTTACAATTTATGTAACAAAGAGTTTAAATGCATTTCTTCTACAGTTGGATCATGAACCACATATTATTGAGGATGTCTAGACTTGACTGGAAAGCATTTTTGGAAAGTTGGAAGCTTTATTTTAGGAATGTGTTATATAACGTGCAGACAATAATTTTAATTGGCATCTTTTTAGTATTGTACAAAGTCAGGTTTTGTGGGGGATATTATAGTCATGGAGCATCTGATTTACCCAAATATTAACTGGGCTAACAGGACTAAAACTGCTAAGTTTAGCTTTGGTATAAACTGGGATAAGCATTTTAGTGTGGAGACAGTCATGGAATAGATATAAAACCATTTTCCATATAATGGTGAACAAAATTTGGAATTAGTAAGAAATTAAAAAAAGACAGTGAGTTGAAAAGATGATAAAGACGATGCAAAGGAGAAAATAACAACAAAAGAACAGTTCTGAACTGTGTCGATAATATTAAATGAGAATTAAAATTCATAGACAGTGAAATGACTAATGCTTTAAAAATTCTTAAAACTTGCCCATGAGATAGCATTTTAATTCAATTGTCCAATTACTTTTGGGTCCCTGAAATGAAGGGATTGTGTTAAAAAATGCTTTCATTGCCTCACATTTTTATGCAATCGTTTTGTTCACCCCACTGAATTAAAGCTGAAAGTCTGCACTTCAACTGCATCTGAGTTGTTTCATTCAAAATTCATTGTGGTAATGTACTGAACCAAAATTAGAACAAAGTTGTCTCTCTCCAAATATTTATGGACCTAACTGTATATGTTACGCAATGGTCCTGAAGAATGTTATTCTGTGCAACTGAAACAGCTCCTGGTTGCAACGCCCGAGGCAATCCAGTCCCACACCCCAGAAATGACCATCTATCTGCTGTATCCAAGTGTTATGTAGGCATCATCTTGGCCTTGTCCAGCCATTCGGTTTGTCAATAATGAAGATCCTGTGAGCTACATCACCCTCTGGGAGTCGTGCCACATGGCTGTATTGCCATAACTGAGGCTCCCTCAAAATGCAGGTAATGTGCCTCACTTGGGACTCCATGAACTGCTCATTCAACACAGTCAAACCAGTGGTAATCACAGATTCTCTGAAGAGGTAAAGTGCCGAAGGAGTCCAGTCTTCATCTTAGGTCACTTGATAGTGTAAATGTTTCACAGTGATGTAGTAAAACAGGGGGCACCAGGAGTCTAAAGATTTGGACTTTTGTCTTTTCCCAAAGATATCGGGATTGCCACACACCCCTTTCCAGCGACCTCATGACCCCCATGCTTTCCCAATACATCTACTGACTTCATAGGAAGAGTCACCACAGACATGGATGTCGCTGACAAGGTCAACATTTTCTCAGGAGAAAGATACACTGCCGATGCTTGTGCCCAAGAGGTCATTAACACTAGAATTGCCTATAGAAAAAAAATGGTAATTCTGGCCCACCTTAAATCCCTTTAGCATCCATTAGCGTATTTTGTCTTGTAAATTTGTCGATCAACACAAGCTGCAAGCAACCTGCTATACCATCCCCTCACCTCCAAAAAGGGTAAGAAGTTCTCCCAGCTCAAGCCTTGATAATCTGGGAGTGAGGTACCTACAGTTGTATAGGGTAAATAATATATTGTTATTTGGAACACATGCATTTCATGTGTGTTCTGTGTCCACAACAATCTTTGTAAACAAATCATTAAAACAAACGTTTTTCATGTTTTAGTAATAAATGACAAAATGTAGACATAAACTGTATAATGTGTGAAGCCTGAAGTCCAAATATCAAATAAATATTTTCACAAAAGGTACAAGAATAATACAACAGCTTCTGCGGTGCAGTGGTAAGAACTGGTGACTTGCAATTAGAGGTTGCCAGTTCGATCCTGGCTGTCTCACAAATTTACCGTTTTGAGTAGTGAGCTGGTCTTATTGTTAATATTATACAATGAAAACCTACATTTTATTTGCGTCTGTAAAAGCCAATGTAAAATAATAAAATAAAATAATAATAATAATAATAAAATAATAAAAAATAGCGTTTTTTTACTTCTCTCAGTCACTATACCTTTTCGGCAATCATTAGCATCTTCAGTTGCGCTTGGGCACAGCCCCTGAAGCAGTAGCAGGAGCAGATCGTTTTGGAGCCATAACGAAGGGCTTGACTATGCACAAAAATAAACACAAAAAAGCACAAAAGTTAACTCTTTACACAGCGAAACACGTTGATGCTGAATGAGCGAGATGAGACTTCCTGGTTAACGCAGCCGAATAGAAGTTGGCGCTCCATCACTGAGCTAATCATCACACAGGAATTTAACTGCTTAACTCAGCCATCCGCCAATAGCGTCCCTTGTATAAAATCAACTGGGCAAACCTACTGAGGAACCATGTACCAGAAGTAAAAAGACCCATTGTCCTCAGAAACCTGTGAAGCAGCGAAAAATCCGAGTTGTATATTTACATATGCTTACATATAAAATCTGTGATAGAGTGAAGCCACGCAGGTTGAAGTGCAATATAGCGAGAGATTACTGTATTCATATTCATTTGCATGCCTTCTTGCGGTAGTAATCAGTGACCACATTTTTTTCCCCCCGATCTTTCCCAGTGTTTATATTTTGATACATGGTGGTGTTTCTTTTGTACTCCAGGACATTTAGAGGAAAGAATAGTACAGAGAGGTCAGTTCCATGCTATATGCAATCATCAAACTCATCCTGGAGAAGTTCACCCAAGTTACCACAGATCCCTGCACCCTTCCCTACCCTCAGCTAGTTCATCACCTGTTCAATCTGCACATGACGTGCAAATAATAAATTAAAAATAGAATTAAAATTTAAATTTAAAATTAAAACACAAACAAGACAAGACATTGTGCAACACAAGACAAAGAAGTAGCAGGAATATTGATGTGTAGTTAGCAATTTGAACATTGATGCAATGTGTGGTATTTGCAATTTAGATACATAAATATAGTCAATAGATATGTAATATAATAAATAAATAATAGATATAGGTAATACAAAAATTATTCGTGTATGATAATAGACATGTGTAAACAATGACAGGTCAGAATGGTTCACAGCAGAAGGATATTAAGAGTGTCCAAATACTTAAAGGTCAGTATGAGATTTTCAGTTCGTTTCTACATGCCCACTCACCTTTCCAGGAAAGTGGCTTGCATGTATAAAAGTTCTGTTTTTAAAGGTGGTTGAAGTAGTGTGGAAGATCCCAGAGGGCAGCATGGTGTTAAGGAGTCTGATAGCTTTGGGGTACAAACTCTCCTCCAGCCTGGCAGATCTGGCTTTGATGCTGCAGTATCTTCTCTTGGATGGCAGAAGTGTGAAAAGTCCATGTGAGCGATGTAAAGAGTCCTGCACAATGCTGCAGGCCTTGCGGACACTGCGTTTGTAAAATATGTCCTGTTGTGAAGGGAGAGGCACCCCAATAATGTTCACTGCTGTCCTCAATATCCTTTGGAGGCGCTTATTGTCTGCTATGTTGCAGTTGCCATACCAGACAGTGGTGAAGCTGGTCAGAACACTCTCAATGGTGCCTCTGTAGGACATGGTGAGGATGGAAGGGGAAAGACTTACTCGCTTCAGCCGCCTCAGGATGTGTAGTCTCTGCTGGGCTTTCTTGATTAGTGATGAGGTGTTATGTGTCCACTTAAGTTCCTCAGTTATGTGCGCACAGTTATAACATATATTAGGGAATAATAGAAGTGAAAGGCAAACTGTTATAGTGAGTGACAATTACAGATATCAAGTGAATGTGGTACTTTGATGGTAAATTATAGGGAGACCAGATTTTCTAAATCCCAAACTAGGACACTTGTGTAGCATGTATTGCCTACACATAAAGCCCATCCTCATTTGTTTAATTCCTGCTTTATGTCCTTATTATTAGAGATGGAAGAGGGCAAGGAAAACAATGACTTTCACAAATGAACACATACTTGTAGGAGTGTAAGTGTAAATAAAGAAATTACAGTATTGTGTGTTTTTGTGTGCTTCTTTGACACCCTCATAATACCGTTCAAATTTAACACAAGTTCTTAATGAAGCTTTACCTGTCTGTGTTTTGACTGTGTTCATATATTATTATTATTATTTTTTTTTTCATATATTAGGATATGAAGTTTTGAGCCCCTTGGAATTTCACAGCAACAGTTCTAAATGCAGGTGGAATCCCATTATAACGAAAGTCATAGGATTATAATTAGAACAATTAGAACAATTAGAACAATCTAGACGAGAACAGGCCATTCAGCCCAACAAAGCTCGCCAGTCCTATCCACTTGTTTCCTCCAAGAAAACATCAAGTCGAGTTTTGAAAGTCCCTAACGTCTTACTGTCTACCACACTACTTGGTAACTTATTCCAAGTGTCTATCGTTCTTTGTGTAAAGAAAAACTTCCTAATGTTTGTGCGAAATTTACCCTTAACAAGTTTCCAACTGTGTCCCCGTGTTCTTGATGAGCTCATTTTAAAATACAAGTCTCGATCCACTGTACTAATTCCCTTCATAATTTTAAACACTTCAATCATGTCACCTCTTAATCTTCTTTTGCTTAAACTGTAAAGGCCCAGCTCTTTTAATCTTTCCTCATAATTCAACCCCTGTAGACCTGGAATCAGCCTAGTCGCTCTTCTCTGGACCTTTTCTAGTGCTGCTATGTCCTTTTTGTAGCCTGGAGACCAAAACTGCACACAGTACTCAAGATGAGGCCTCACCAGTGCATTATAAAGGTTGAGCATAACCTCCTTGGACTTGTACTCCACAGATCGTGCTATATAACCTAACATTCTGTTAGCCTTCTTAATGGCTTCTGAACACTGTTTGGAAGTTGATAGCTTGGAGTCCACTATGACTCCTAAATCCTTCTCATAAGGTGTACTCTCGATTTTTCGACCGCCCATTGTGTATTCAAACCTAATATTTTTACTTCCTATGTGTAATACTTTACATTTACTGACATTAAATTTCATCTGCCACAAATCTGCCCAAGCCTGTATGCTATCCAAGTCCTTCTGTAATGATATAACGGATTCCAAATTATCTGCTAATCCACCTATCTTGGTATCATCTGCAAACTTAACCAGCTTGTTACTTATATTCCTATCTAAATCATTTATATATATTAAAAATAGCAGCGGCCCTAGCACTGACCCCTGTGGAACACCACTCTTAACATCCCCAGTTCTGATGAGGTTCCTCGCACCATCACCCTCTGCTTCCTGTGTCTGAGCCAATTCTGCACCCATCTAAAAACATCACCCTGAATTCCCACTTCTTTTAACTTGATGCCCAACCTCTCATGTGGCACCTTATCAAATGCTTTCTGAAAGTCCAGATAAATAATATCATAAGCTCCACTTTGATCGTATCCTTTTGTTGCCTCCTCATAGAATTCCAACATGTTAGTAAAACACGACCTCCCCCTTCTGAACCCATGCTGACTGTTCAGAATAACTCCTGTCCTTGTCATGTGTTGCTCAATCTTATCCTTAATAATTCCTTCCATTAATTTTCCTGTGATGCTTGTTAAGCTTACTGGCCTATAGTTGCTTGGATCTGCCCTGTCACCCTTTTTATATAATGGGATGATATTTGCCATTTTCCAGTCCTTTGGAATCTCTCCAGTGCACAGTGACTTCCTAAAAATATGTGTCAAGGGTTTATATATGTACTCACTAGCCTCCTTAAGAACACGAGGATAAATATTATCTGGGCCTGGTGATTTGTTTGATTTCATCTTATTTAATCTGAGCAGCACTTCTCCCTCTACAATTTCCAAATCCCTCAGTACCTCCTTAGTAGTTGTGTTTACCTCTGGCAGGTTATCCACTTGCTCACTTGTAAACACCTCAGAAAAATGTAAGTTTAGGGCATCTGCTATTTCATTGTCTGTATCTTTTAATTCCCTTTACTATTCCTGATGAACTTGACCTCCTCCTTAACTGTTCTTTTACTACTAAAATACTGAAAGAATCTCTTGGGGTCTTCTTTCGCCTTATCTGCTATATTCCTCTCCAACTGTCTTTTAGCCTCTCTGATATCCTTCTTAATGGTTGCCCTCATGTTCTCATACGCTACGGTTCTCTTTGCAGTCATTAGTCTTATATGCCTTATACAGCAGTTTTTCCTTTGCAACTTCTTTTTAAATCTTTATTAATCCATCGTGGAGATTTTTTAGTTTCCTATTACTTCCAAATTTAGGTATGTATCTGTCCTGCATTACATGTAAAACATTTTAAACCTGTTCCACTGCTCCTCGACTGTCTCCACATTTAAAAGCTTATCCCAGTCTACCCTACTTAGACTTTGTCGCATCTGCTCAAAATTAGCCCTACTAAAGTTCAACTTAACAATTTTAGTCTTTGCATCTGTACTCTTACAAAATACTGAGAATTGTATTACATTATGGTCACTTGACCCTAGTGGTTCAATCACCTCTACACCCTCAATTCTATCCTGATTATTACAGAATACTAAATCCAGATAGGCTTCACCCCTTGTTGGTGCTTTAACATGCTGTGTTAAAAACAGTCGCGATTACTTCTAAAAACTCCTGCTCTTGTGCTCCTCCATCTGTAAGGTTATCCCAGTTAATATTTGGATAATTAAAGTCCCCCATGACTATAATATCCCCTGTAAACTTGCCTTTTGATATTACTAAAAGATGTGTGTTGAAATTACTGTCTGAATTGGGTGGTCTATAACACACTCCTAAAATGAGACCTTTTCCCTAATATTTTCCAGGCGAAGCCACATGTCCTCACTAAGATGGGGCTCATCATCCAACTGAAGATGACTTACATTTAATTCCTGTTTGGCATAAACAGCAACCCCACCTCCTTTTCTGTTCTGTCTATCCTTCCTAAAAATGTGTATCCCTCTATGTTACACTCATCCCCATCTTTGTTATTTAGCCAGGTTTCCGTTATTGCTATAATATCATAATTGTGCTCTGCTACATACAACTCCAACTCACTTACCTTATTTTTGATACTTCTAGCATTAAGGCAAGCTATTTTTAATGTGTTAATCCTTCTATCTTTACGTGTTTGCTTAAAATTTACATTACTATGCATTTTTATTTCTACACCATTGTTTGTTCTTCCATGTATAGATCTAAATCTGGCCTGTCCTAAACTCCCTGCCCCCATTCCCTAGTTTAAACAATCCTCGACTAGCCTACACATACGCCTCCCCAATACATTGGTGCCCCTCCGGTTCAGATGTAACCCGCCACGGAACAGGTCCCATCTGTTCCAAAAGGAGTCCCAATGCCCCATAAACCTATACCCTTCTACCCTGCACCAAGATTTGAGCCACGCGTTAAGCCTTCTAATCTCCTCAATCTTACCTGGACTGGCGCGTGGCACAGGCAGAACTTCGGAGAAGACTACCTTGTCAGTTCTGCTCCTCAGCTTGGTACCTAACTCTTTGAATTTGGATCGCAGAACTGACAGACTACCCTTATGTATGTCATTTGTTCCAACGTGGACAATGACAACTGGATCCACCCGCTCTGGCCAAGAGCCTATCCACCCTTCCAGGAGGTCTCCCACCTGTGCTCCCGGAAGGCAACACACCGCATGAGACTCTCTCTCTGGAGCACACCTGCGCTTCAATCCCCCTAATGATTGAGTCCCCAACTATCACTACCTCTCTCTTTTTGGGAACTGGTTTTGAGGTGGCCCGTTGGGGCTCCTCAACCCTGCCTACCACCTCAGAATTATCAGAGTCACCGTCCAGCTCCGCCAGGACATGATAACGGTTAGACACTTCTAATTCTGGGGTTGATGCCCCAGGACAGTGTGCACCCTTTACCTTACGCCTTGCGACCGTGACCCACCTATTCCTACCTGTCTGGTCTGGAATCTCCTCCCGCCACCTTAGGGGTGCACACTATCTCTAAAGGACACCTGGGCCAAGTCCGCCAATTCTCTATTACAACGCAGGTCAGCCAACTCCTCCTCCAGTTCAGCGACCCTGAGCTCGAGGTGCTGGATCAGCTGGCATCTCTTGCAGACGTAGCCCTCATAGACAACTGGCTCTTCCAAACCATCATCTAAAAGTCCAACATCCAACAGGACTTGCATTGCACTGGCCTCATTATTAAAATTTGATTTGGGATTACTAAGCTGCCTTAACTATATATTTTTTTTTTCTTAAAATTAAATTTCTTCTTCTTTCAGCTGCTCCTTAACTTAAATGGTAACACTAAGATCTGCTACAGATATTTTACACCTTTTCCCCCTTAAGCTCCTGTACTGTTCTCCCTCTCAGCTGCCTGCCTTTCTATGAGGTTAACTTTACTTTTCTCTGTCTCTTCTAGCTTTGCGCTCTTCTTACTTATAAGCTCTTCACTCGCACTGTTTGTATTCCCCCGTATTAATGAACCAATACGCTGTCGCCCACTTAATTGTTCTGCCTCTGGACGGCTAAGGACTGTTTAATCTAAAATAAACAAATAAATAAAACTTTACTACCTTATTTGCTCCTACTGCTCCTTGTGCCTGATCGGTGTCTTAACGCAGGCGCTTACCTGCGCACTACTGAGTTTCCACCTTTTACTGCTTTGAAGTCAGCCGCGGCCTTTTTTTCTTTTCCTTTAAACTAAGGAATCGCTGTTACGACGACGCGGTTATTTATTTACAAATGCCGATATCAGTTACTGCTGCTTTCTACCCCTGCCTCGATGCTAATTCAAATACAGATAACAAGAAAAAGAACAAGTACAAATAACTTTTCCAAGCGCACTTCCAAACACCCAGCTACTTTTGCTCTTGTGCGGCGAAAAAAGCAAAAAACCCTTCTAAAGGGAAAAAGCTTTAAAATTCCCACACGGTTCCTTAGAGGCAACCAAAACCCAAGTTTTTAAGAGCAAAATGTATTTTTTTAATGTAAATCTCACACCACAGAACAAACCAACACTCTCAACAGACTCTAGAGTTTGCAAAGCACACGTCAGCACAAAGCACACGTGACGGTGATTCTAAAAACAGTTTGTTACAACAGAATTTTCATTATGTTGAGTATGTGGAAAATATGTATAGTTTTGTGACTGGGGCCACCAGCGATTTGCCATGTCAAACTGCAGCGGCACAAGGACAGTTCCATAGCTGCTCTGCTGCATCTGGTAAACAGTTAACCAAGGGCAAAGCAATTGTTTGTCCTCTGCAAGATCATGGTTACCGAGCACCATGCTTGTTGCACAATAATACCGGTCTTTGATATGCTCTTCCTCACATTTTCCCCATCCCTCTTCTCCAGACCATGTCTGCCACAGCGGTGATTCTGAGCTGCTGGTGTTCTTCTAATCTGAAGATGAAAGCTAAAGCAGAGCGTTCGCCCATAGTGCGGCTCATAATCTTCTCCATACGGTAATAAAGCACCTGTATTTTCCTTGAAAACCTGGGCTCATCTTCCTGTCTCTCATGCAACTCTGTGACCTAAGCTTGACAATACCTGTATAAGAAAACGGAGCATCTTAAACTGCAAAAAATATTTTATTTGTAAATGAAATGTTAGTTTTTTTTTTTTATAGAAATACAGGTATTAAACGTACAGAGTGAAAATGAGACGTTAGATGTGACTTTTATTATAGAAACACAGGTTTGACAATACAGAATGAAACCAAGATATTAGGTGTAATTTTTATTTAATAGAAATAGAGGTATGAACACAGAATGAAAGTGAGACAAAAAATTTTGTTACTTTACTATTTGCTCTAACAAGATTTAACCTGTATATGTCAGAATGTTTGTGTTGGCAAAGCAATGTTTTATTACTTTGACAGCCTGTTGAAACTGGGCACTTTGATATTCTTCAGCTTTTTGGGATGTGTAGCTTGAAACAGGAACATCTGGTCACCATAGGATATCACAGTGTCAATGAAATGGTGAATCATTATAAACTGTAGGTAATGGAGCTGTGGGGTATGTTTAGGGTAAAATAAATTCCGAGTATATGTTTAAATGCTCTGTGCATGGTGGATTACATGCCACAGGGTACTTCATTCATGTCTGAATAAACTTTTGTTTTATGTGCTTGCATTTAATGATTTTATGGTTAGAAAAATTATTTACAGTAACTTGCCTGTTGCAATTTGAAACATCTAGAGGACTTAGATGCTGATGCACTGCTTCACTTCTATTTGTGCTAAAGCCACTGGGAAGATTTCATAAAGCAGAAACAACTTGCTGATGTGTAGTTTCCTCATGCATGCTCATCTTAAGCAGTCAGTGACAGTAACTTCAGGATCCGTTCCCCATCATTGGCAGCTATTGGATGTGAAAAGTAGAAAATATGCAAAATATACAAGTTGGTGTAACCACTGTCGAGGTTAAATTGAAACAGTAAACTAATTTGTAGTTGAAGTCGCACAGAAACATTTCTTTGTTTTAAGATGCCTGAGCTCTGAAATTCAACAATGCTTTTTAGTGGGAGATTTTTAATTTTTAACACTAGTATCCCTGAAGCCTACGAAAAAACTTGTAATCCCGGCTCACCTTAAATTCCTTCACACCTTTCCAAATGCATCTTTTGTTTTGTAAATGTGTATATCGGCACAAGCAGCAAACAGCCTACTATCCCACTCTCCCTCCACCGACGCAGCTTAAGTCGCAGAGAAGGTTCTCAAAGTTAAAGTCTGTTTTCATCTGGGTATGAGGTGCCTGGAGTTGTAGAGAGTAAATAATATATTGTCATTTGGAATACATACATATCATGTGTGTTCCGTGTCTACAACAATCTATATAAACACATTGTTAAAACAGAAACTTTTTCATGTTTTAGTAATAATTGACAAATTGTAGACATCAAGTGTATAATGTGTGAAGCCTGAAGTCCAAATATCAGATAAACAGTTTTCACAAAAGGTACAAATATAACAAAACAAGTGCGCTTTTATTCAAGAATATAACCATAGAAAAAGAAATCGGTTTAGAGTATTACGCTGACACAACTACTTGGGTGGTGCGGCTGTAAGAACTGCTGACATGTAATCAAGAGGTTGCCGGTTTGATTCTGAGTATGTTCCTTTTGAGTAGTGAGCTGCTGTTATTGTTACTATAACAGAATAAAAACATATATTTAATTTTGAGTCTGTTACAGCTGGTGTAAATTTATGGTTAAAAAAAAATTCAGCTTTTTTTTTTTTTTTATTCAGTTTTATTCTCTCAGTCACCTCGATCTGACACTCCTAGTTTTCAAATCAAGACGTGCAATAACAGAGGTGAACTCAGATAAGGATGAGGGTTCTACATCAGAGAAAAAGAACAGAAGCCCTGCCCGCAAGAAATGTCCACTCACATCTAAGAACAATGCAGCTGCACCAGGCATAAAGTGAAAGATGGTACAGTTTGGATGCAATAACAGGTCGGGCATCGTCTTGCCAGTCAATCTGCCATATGCATGTCCTTCAAAGAAAAAGGGCTTACAGAGCTTGCCAAGGTATCATGCAAAGTCCTGTTTGTGATTATGTTTTGTGATGATCTTTATAAGATAAACATTTGTATGATACTTGTATAACAGCCAGATCAAATGTTATTTACCTTGATTTATTTAGCAGAGCTTTCTGAGTTTGATCAACAGGGGCCTGCTGACAAAATACATGTGCAATGCCACTCCCTATTTAGAAAAAGATCCCAGTCATCCTACGGGAGGAAGACTTTCTGAGACTAAGCAATAAAGCTTATGGAGCCGTTTCTGAACAATGACAGAACCGTAATAACATTTGCGTAAAGTGCGACAGGAGCTTCCACCTGCAGCTAAAGTCACTTCGGTACACATGTAATTTGTCCGCATGCACCTCACACACAGATAAACAGACTTAAACTCAGAGAATCTTCTCTGCAACTTGAGCTGCATCAGTGGGTTATGGGCTAGCAGGCTGCTTGTGCTGATTGACACATTTACAAAATAAAAGACACTGATGAAATGTGCGAGGAATTTAAGGCCAGCTGGGATTACGAGTTTTTCGTAGGCTTCAAAGATTCTAGTGTTAAAACTGTGTACAGTGCTGTTCAAGATATTTCAGTAAAAATATAACCTTCTTGACAAATTTTTGTGGATGAGTAAGTGTGCCATATTTCAACACAATTGTCCCACAGGAACAGACATGGGCTATCACAATGAGTACTTTGCGCATTGTAATAATTAAATGACTTTTATTTAATTATGTATTTTTTAGAATTTAATGATTCATTTATATTAATATCATATTATATAATGTATTTAATTATATATTTTATATAATTAACAAATCTGTAGTTTTTCATGTGATTATTTTATAATTGGTATTTTATTTATTTTCATTTGGCATAAATGGTATTCCATACTTTAATGTCCATGACTGCAACTGAACCCTTCATATAATGAACTACAAGTACCATGCTATGAGGGGTTCGAGAGTTGTCTGTCATATGTATACAAGAAAGGAAGTGAAGTTACCACCTGGACTTGTGTGTAAATAGTAGAATATCACAAAAACAAATGATACAAACAGACTAGTTCCCAATATTTTTGCCATCTAATTATGCAATGTTGAGCTCAAAAGTTTCCTGCATTGAAGTGGACGTTTTAAGGGTCTAGCTTTACGTTTCTTCTGTAAAAAGCTGTAGCTTTTTTACTTATGCCAAATACCGCACATAACAATGCAACTTTTTGGAAAAATGAATGTATGCCATCAGGTTAGGTCAGTTTGAGGAGCATGCACTGATACAGTGCGTTGCTGCACCCACCACACGACAAAACTGCTCGGGATCTTGGTTGGCAACCTCCCAGGCAGACACGCTGTCCAATCCCACCCTCCAGAAATGACCCTCACAGCCACAGCCAGGTGTTACTGGGCATCCCCTTGGCCTGGTCCAGCCACTCGGTACCCCCAAAATGATATTTCCAATCTTGTAGTTTTGCTGCAGTCTTGACGGAGGTGCTTGTTTTTACTTGCATTCATTTGGACCACTTAAATCATAAATTCAATCTCAAAGTCCAAAATTGATATCACAGCCTGATCCAACTTGTGTGAATTTCATCACAGCAATCATAATGTATCTCAGTAATGTATCTGGCCCCCAGTGTCTGTATGATCTACCGAAGCATCTGGGCATGCTCCTGATGAGATGTTGGATGGTATACTGGGGGATCTCCTCACAGCTCTGAATCAGGGCATCCGTGAGCTCCTGAACAGGCTGTGGTGCTACCTGGTGGTGTTGGATGCACCAATACATAACATCCCAAAGGTTCTCAATTGAATTCAGGTCTTGGGAATGTGGCATCAATGCCTTTGTAATCCAGGAACTGCCTACACACTACCAACATGAAGCTGAGCATTGTCCTGCAACAGGGAGAACCCATGGCCCACTACTCCAACGTAAGGTCTGACAGTGGCTCTGAGGATTTCATCCTGGTATCTAACAGCAGTTAGGGTAATGTTGCTTCGCATTTGGAGGTCTCTGTGACTCTCCATGGACATGCCTTCCCAGACCATAACTGAGCCAACACCAAACTGGTCATGCTGGCTGATGTTACAGGCTGCATAACATTCACCACAGTGTCTCCAGACTCTTTCTTGTCTATCACATATGTTCAGTGTGAACCAGCTCTCATCTGTGAAAAGAGTGGGGCACCAATGGTGGATCTGCCAATTGTGGTATTATCTCGTGAATGCCAATAAAGTTGCACAGTGATGGACTGTGAGCACAGGTTCCATTAGAGGATATCGGGCCTTCATGGCACACTCATAGAGTATGTTTCTGACAGTTTGGTCAGAAACACGTACACCATTAGCTGGCTGGAGGCCATTTTGTAGGACTCTGGTAGTGCTTGTCACAGCATGTTGAATCTGTGACACAATCAGGCACAACATCCAGAAATCCTGGAGCAATCTTTCTAGAAGTCTCTTTGCTGACTTCAGGTTGTCCTTCAGCCCTCCACTCCAATATGCAGCAGTGGCTCAACTATAATGAAGGCTTCTTGTTCAACAAGGTTGATGTCCAATATATGGTGTATACCAAGTACAGGTAAAATTCCGTTATAACGAATATCTTTACAATTAAATTTTCATTACAATGAAGTATATTTATGGTCCTGACAGTTTCCCCATAGATGCGAGTCTATAGAAATCTCTTTACTATGAAGTACATTCAGCAGATACTTTCATTATAACAAAGTGCCCAAAAGACCTTGAAATGCCTGAATGAATCATCCGCAGAGCAGCTAGTTCTGTGGCCGCAGCTCAGTTGTGCACAATGATCCCCAAACTAAAACATTGTCATTTTTTTTCTTTCTTTGAACTTTTCTCATACTTTTTTTTGCCCTTTTTGTTTCCTGCGGTTTTCAGTGATACTTTTTGCTTATTGCTTGTCAACATTTAAAAAACATCCACTGGAATTTAATTCATTGTTACCCTCCTATAGAAACGGCAGACACGAAAAAATGATAACAGTTCATATTAGAAAAAAACTTTACAGTTTTGCAGCTCACAATTGCGGCAAAAAAAAAAAAGAGTTTGCCAGGGAATTCGGAATTTTGCCATCGACGCTGTCAACTTTCTTGAAAGACCGAGCAAAAGAAGAAAAAAGATCTCGGGTTGCAAACGTATGTGAAATGCTGCATTTGAAGACGTCGAAAAAGCAGTTTTTATGTGGTTTAGAGATGCTCGTTCAAGAAACATTCCTATTAATGCGTCACTCATTCAAGAAAATGTGAAGTTTGTAAGCTCTCTTGGGACCTCCCTTAACTGGACGACACACCGAAGAGTGTTGCAAAGTCTGATCTCTGTGTCTGTGGAAGATTGTTTATCTGTTTCCAGGGAAAAAGCTGGCTCAAAGATATTCTGCTTCTCTCAGCTATGCTGCGTTTCTCTGCCAAAGCAAACAGAAAAGATATCGATGGGTGATGCAGCCTGACTGCTGTGTCTGTGTATAGCAGAGTTGCAGATCATGCTACAATAAATAAGTGTGCTGTTCCTGTTTCAAGCTGAATAAAGTTGGTTTCCCTAAAGTACTGAGACTCAGCCTCATGATTTGGGGTGCAAGACAGGGACTTATAGCGCGACCCCGATCTTTTACGATTTGCTTCTGTGTCACTTCAGTGCAGCGCTATGAGTCTGTTTTTGCCCTGCACCGGCAACGGGCAAACAATCTTCCACAGATGCTGCAATCGTGCTTTGGGAAAATGTATTATCGCAAGGAAATACTGAGAAAAATTCTCATCAGCAACATTTTTAGGCAGGAGGAGGTTAAAATTAACACAAAAGAAGCTATTGAAATGATTGCAAATGCCTGGGCTCAAGTTAAAGAAAGCACTATAGTAACAAATACAGAATCTCATTACAATGAAATTTTCATTATAACAAAATATTTTTTAGGTCCCGGGGAGTTTGTTGTAATGGAATTTTACCTGTATCATTAATTTTAGGTTCACATGCACAATTTCTCTGCCCCCAACTTGGGCCTAATACCACACTTGGCAATTTAACTTATAAATGAAAGCAAGATAGTTTTCTGACCTACACTAAATGAATAGATTGGAGGAAATTTTTTAAAAACACTTTCATTTACTAAACTTGCATAACTTAGGAACCATTTTTGAGGTTATTTGTCAATGTTTGTGTATCAGTGCTTACTAGTGATTGTATTTTGGTTGTAGAGTTTATATTTTGTAATTGAATTAAGCTTCATTTCCCAATTGCTGTGGATGTATAATGTGTTTGTTTTGCGTTAAGATGTAGAAATACCGTTGCGATTTGAATCTGTGTAGAAAAACATATATGAGATTCAATAGGGGTGACACCACAGTGATTGTGTGTTGGTGCTGCATAAAAGGTGCTAAACTAATCAGTAGGTTAGAAAGAAAAGAAAGAGAAGACAGAAAGGACATTGAGGAGAGCTCACCAGTGGAAGCATTTCTCTTGAGGAGGTTTGAGTAGTCCACCCAGTGTTGCCTGTGGCTGACAGTGAGAGTTAGTCTTGATCTCAATCAGAAAAGTTCTAATAAATGGGTTTTCCAAGAGCTACTTAACACTGGAATCCTTCAAGTCTACGAAAAAAGTCATAATTTGGGCCACCATAAATTCATTCATGCCTCTTTCATCAGCGCCTTTGTTTTGCAATTGTGTCAAGCAGTACATGCAACAACCTGCCTGCTTTACCATCCCCCACTGACACAGATGAAGTTGCACAGAAGATTCTCAGAGCTCAAGTCTATTTATTTAGGTGTGAGGTTCCTTGACTTGTACTGGGTAAATAATATATTCGTCATTTAGAATACATACCTTTCATGTCTGTTCTGCGTCTACAACAATCTATGAAAATGAAGGATGGTAGGAAATGTCGAACACATAACTAAAACAGAGAATTTTTTTCAAATTTCATGTAATCATGTTTTAGTAATAATTGACAAAATGTTGACATGAAGTATCAAACACTTTCACAAAAGGTATAATGAAACTAGTGTGCTTTTATTCAAGAATATAACAGAAGAAAAAGAAATTCGGTTAGGGTACAAAGTAGATATGTCCATTTGGTTGGTGCAGTGGTAACAATTGCTGTCTCATGATCAAGAAGTTGCAGGTTTGATCCCGGGTCTTCCCACCATTTATCATTTAAAGTAATGACCTGCTATTTTTATAGCTATTATATAATACCAGTAAACCCCCGATTCTCTAAAGAATTGCAAATCCAAGAATGGCAATCACTTTCTGTTCCCTCCGATCTTTGGAGGGATGAAAAATCATAGAGGCTGGGCGTGTCCTGGGAAAGTTTTCATTTAATTAAATAAATATATTTGTACTAAAATTAACCAATTTATTAAAACTAAAATTGAAATTTAATTGTTATATTATTTAAGTCCAAAATGTCTTTGAGTTGCTGCACTCATAAGTAAAAAAAAATATCGGAGTGCAAAGGTTTAAATAAAGTAAATTGGAAACAAAAAATTCATAAAATGGTAAATTCAGTTAATCAAAAATTTCCTTATAAACAACATTTTTGGTAAAGATGGTTTCCTGTCCTTGAATAAGCTCTCCCTGGTATGGAGTAGTTAAAACCTTTACTTTAACGTCACACGAACGCCGGACACTTGAAAAGGCAACATAAAGTTGTCCATGTCCAAATACAGACTCAGATAGGTAAATCCCTACTTTGTTCATGGTTTATCCTTGGGATTTGTTGATCGTCATGTTTAAATATGTCACCATGGTAACTTGCTGGCGTGCACGCTTTACCTCCTGTTTACTTTACAGGTTGTGTTGTGTTGTTTGGGCACCACCTACTGACTCTGGGAAGCCGCTGGGCTTGACTCTGGGGTGCTGAGGTGCTGTGCGTGTGTACTTTTGGCGCCACCTAGTTCCCTGATGGTGATAGCAGTGGATTCACGTGCTGAAGTGACCATGGTAGCGGATCCTGGCTTGGAGATATACATTGGTAAATGAAGGTTGTATATGCGGTGGTGTGCGGATTCGGGCGGTGGTTGTATTATGCACGGTTTGCTTCTGGCCTCTGGCATCTGTACATATATACATACAACCTTTGTTTAGTAATGTAGATAAACATACTTTTGGTTTGAATCTCTAACAGCCGGTGTAAATTTATGGTACTTGTAAAGATTATCGTTTTTTTTTTCTGTTTTTTTCTCTTTACGCTCCCCCAGCCCCCAACCACAATCTGACACTATTAGTTTTCAAATAAAGATGTGGTATAACAAAATTGTTTTACTGGGAATAACTCTGTATATGAGTGGTGTTTTGAGACAATGGAACTTGAAATTCAGGGAAATTACATGGAATTTTCTGATGTGGAGGAATTAAAGCTGACATACAAACGCTGGTGAATCATGCCTTCTTGGTATCTTGTTGTCACTTTAATTTTTTTTATTCAGTTTTATTCTTGAGTGTTCCTGCTCTCTCTGAATTAGCATGCACCTTCTGGTCCATGATGTCAAAGCTGCACTCACAAAAAAGAGAGATATAGGTATATATGGCATTTAGAATAATTTATTTTTTGACCTGTATTGTACATTTTGGAAAACTTTGTAGTAGTAGAACCATCACTGGGTCTTTTGCCGGTGCGGGAAGCCAGAAGAACCAGCAGCAGCCGGTATTTAGCCAAATATAACACAGTATGGATTTGACAGGTGCAGTGCTAAAAGTATCCTAATGTTAAATGAATCCCCATTAGATACTTAATGTTAGCTCATCATTCCAGTAAATATTAGATTTTATGTAATGCCTTCACTTACTGATTTGGCGGAGTCCTCTTCTTTAGCAGACTCGCCGTGTTAGTGGTCACTTGACGGGCAGTTTTCATTCTGCGTGTGTGTGGCTCTGTATTCCCTTTATGCTGCTAAAAGCCATTAAGCAGCTGACTTTGCTACAGTCATGAGTAATGAAATGGGAAAGGAAGAAAGTAGTCACAGTGCGGTGATGGTAGTACCTTGCTTGTTTGTGGAGATTGTTTTGTTGTTGTGTAAGAGTTTAGAAATAATCCCTGGGAATATGTGAAATGTAGGGAAAATACTTTATGTGTAGGAATAAGGAGAGGATCAGGAGGTGGATTTTATGCCTGGGTGTCTCCAATATTTTGGCAGAGCTTCAGCACAGGGATGAAAGGTTTTGGCTGTTATAGAGACCTTGGATCAATTATTCAACCTTTTTCTTTCTTCCATTATTTTTTGGCAGCTTTGGACTATGTACATTTTATGAGCCCTTGCCTGTTACTACTTTGCATGAATTGTTTTAATAATTTATCAGATTTGTCCAGTTTGTTGGATACTACTATTTTGTTGTGCTTGATTGTTGCGTATTATTTTTATGGATTGCTCTTTTCTTCACAACACCTTTGTTATTTTGCGGATTTTTTTTTTCTTTATCTCACCAACAAATACTGAAATAGGATTTTTTCCTGTAATAAATATTGGTGACTGATTTCAAATTTTTTTCTGCTTTATTTGTGTTTTGGGACACCTTGAGTGACGTCCAGCTGTGAACTACTAATGGAGACTGAGTTAATACAGTGTATTGTGACACACTGATGCAACATTATATTCTTACGGTTGTAGTCAGTGACCACATTTGTTTTTTGTTTTCCTTGATCTTGCCTAGTCTCAACGTTGTGGTTTATGGTAGTGTTTCTTTTGTACTCTAGGACATGCAGAGGAAAGAATAGTACAGAGAGGTCAGTTCCGCGCTATATTCAATCATCAAATTCAAATGTTAACAGTTCCCACACACCCAAGGACCATCCTTCCTACATTTCTGACATTTGTACCTGTTGCAATGTGCATACCTCTCTGTGCTGTGGTTCATATTACATTGAAGGAGCACCTGACACTACGTTTTCTTTCCTAGAGGAACCAGAGGTCTTGGAACAGAAGCTTGTCAATGTTGCATCATCTTTTTTTTCCATTGCCTTTTCTTGTAAGAAGCAACAAGTTCCTCTGTAAGGCGAGCCAAGAATACTCTTCTTTTCCCAGTAGGACCCATCCATGCCTTGTACAATACATGTGTGTTTATCACCGCCAGGTCAAGTATGTTGTAGAGCACAGCAACTGGCCACCTGTATGTTCCTGTTTGCACTGAATGAGCATGCGCCTTCTGGTCCATGATGTCAATGCTGCACTGAGCAGAAAAAAGAAAGAGACAAATATATTTGACATTTTGAATATATCATTTTATGACCTGAATAGTGCCTATCAGAAAAAATTGTGGCACTAATGAAACATTATTTTCATTCAGATACCTTCATGTGGTTGTGCCTAATCTCCACGTCATGGTGCATGGTACTTAGACTATAGTCAGACTTCTTCTTTTTGGGCACATACACCATTAGAATGGCACTGCCAGATCTAAACAACAGCGTGAAGTATTGCTTGCATACTGAAGTGACTTTAGCTGTAAGTGGAAGCTGCCGTCACACTTTATGTAACTGATCTTTTCCTTAATAAGGAGTGGCATTGCACATATACTTTGTCAGCATACCTATGTCGATCAAACACAGGAAGCTCTGCAGTCTACTTGTGACTTTACGCTGTAGGGAGATAAGTAAATAAATCAAGGTAAATAACATTCAATCTCTCTTTTATATAAGTACATCTAAATGTTTTTTTTATATAAAGACCATCAAAAAACAATATTACAGACAGAACTTTGCATGATACCTTGGTGAGTTCTGTAGGCCCTGCTGTTTTGTTTAAGGACATGTGTGTGGCAGATTCACTGGCAGCAGGATGACGCTCAGCTTCTTGCTGCATCCAAATGGTGCCATCTTTCACCTTTACTCTTGGTGTAACTGTGTTGTTCTTATGTGTGACTGGACGTTCCTTGCGTGGAGGGCTTTTGTTCTCTTTCTCCGATGTGAAACCTTAAGTTCACTTCAGTTATACCATGTCTTTATTTGAAAACTAACAGTATCAGATCGGGGAGAGCATGAACGTGACTGAGAGAATAACACTGAATAAATATAAATACGCTAACTTAAAGTACCATAAATTTACACCGACTGTTACAGACTCAAATCAAATGTATGTTTTAATTATATGATAGTAATAAAAATAGCAACTCACTCCTTAAAATGAGAAATGTTGGGAGGACCCGTGATCAAACCTAGAACCTCTTGATTATGAGACAGAGGTTGTTATCACTGCACCAACCAAGTGGACAAACCTATTTTGTACCCTAACCCAAATTCTTTTTCTTTGGTTATATTCTTGAATAGAAGCACACTTGTTTTGTTATACCTTTTGTGAAAGTATTTATTTATGATTTGGACTTCAGTCTTCACACAATATACACTTCTGGATGGATGGATGTCAACATCTTTTCAATTACTAATAAAACATGAAAAATCTCTGTTTCAGTTATGTGTTCAACATTTTCTGCCTTACATTTCCTGTCATCCTACATTTGTATAGATTATTATAGACATGGAACACACATGAAATGTATGCATTCCAAATAACGATATATTATTTACCCTATACAAAGCCAGGCACCCCACACCCAGATAAAGAGACTTTAGCTGGGAGAACTTCAGCTGTGTCGGTGGGGGATGGGATATCAGACTGCTTGTGATGATTGACACATTTGCAGAAACAAAGGTGCTGATGAAAGAAGTGCAAAGGAATTTAAGGAGGCCTGGGATTACGACTTTTTTCATAGGCTTCAGGGATTCTAATGTTAACTGTGGATGGTGTCTGTGTGGCAGTTCTGACTCTAGGATTTTCTAATAAATTTAATCTGTTAAGGAAGTTGAATGGTGAAGGAAATCAAAAATATCATATTTGATTTTGTTTAAATGTTACTAGTTGAATTTTAAAATATCAATTAATTAAAGAATCTGACTCATTTTGATATATACCTAATTTTAGTATGTAGTGTTTTCATTACTGCACAGTTTATTGAGACTGAAAGTGAAGACAGAGTTTTATTTTGGTAGTTGCAATGGCTCTGTTTCTACCAAAGTATCACAGTTCCGCCTCTGAATTTTATAAATAAACTTTATGGAAAATCAGTAAAAGTTATGTGATTGAGAATGTCCTTTGTGGATTTTAATGTAAAAAATTATCAGTTTAAATGATTGTGTTTGCTTGATTGAAATGAGTATAACATTAGAATGAAATCAGTGCAGTATATCCTTGACAGTTCCTCCTCAGGCACAAACACAATTTCAAGAGATTTGAATTTATTGTATGTGTACAGTGTTTTCTCCACAATTGAAATTGGCAGGTAGGCTGAAGGGTGTACACTGTTACAGAGTTGTCTGTGATATTTGTTTACTTTCATGCTCTGTTCTGATTCATATTCCGGCATTCCTTACATTGAATGGCTGTATTAATCTCCTTCACATTATGTTACATGCACAATTTCAGTGCATGTTTGGAATCTGTGTGAAAACCCAAAACAGTCTTGCAACTAATCACACAGCGTGATTAACCTATGGTCACAACTCCAGGATCTAATGAGCAGTGAGACTTTAGCAGCTACAGTTCTTAAATGTGACATGCCTTCTCTGTAAAACTCATTATAAGTTGTTTTGGACAGTGCATTTAGGCAATAATGAGGTTCCACCCCAAAGGAAATGGATTCTTGCAACTCTCATCCCCTTTCAATAATTCAGCTTATAATGAAAAGCAAAGAAGTGTTCAGACGCTTAGTTACAATAACATGTTTAGAAATATGATTCAATTAAAATGTATATGTCTTGTGATTCAATTTAAAATGTGTATGTACCTTTTTATTATAGGAAATCTTTTATTTGAATTCAGTTTTAAAATTATTATTCTTTTTTTATTGTGAGAAATATTCTTTGCATTTATTATCACAGCGTTTATTAATTTATTTGAACCTCTTAAGACCTCGGTCAGCAAACACTGTTACAAACTGATAAAAACTTTGCAAGGGAAAAAGTGGTGCATGTGATGTGCATGAATAGGTGATTGGATGAGGGCTTCCAGGAGTGAGTAAGTGAGTGTTCCTATTGAATTGTGTGAGGTGTATGAGAACAGTTGTCCTGGCCTGGTGTGATCCATTCTGGCCCATAGAGAATTTGCACTGTGAAAGTTTGGCCCTCGGACTGTTCAGTCTATCCATTAAGCATATTATTGGTATTGTTTTACCATATTGAATATTTCTTCATCTTTCTTGTTTGCAGATGCACAATGTGTAGTGGATATTTATGTGAACTATGACTGTGATTTAAGTGCTGCTAATATCTTTGAGCGTCTTGTAAATGACTTGTCAAAAATTGCTCAAGGCAGAAGTGGACAGGAGATTGGAATGTCATCTATTCAGGTATGAATACTATAAGGCAGTCATTTACATATTTTTTGTAGCATGTAGGGTACATAAATGTCAAAACTGATGGCATTAGACAAAAGTTATAAAATAAAAAAATCTCTACTATATTAATAGTAATCAGTTAATGTTGAGTTTGCCTCCGATAGTGTCTTTTAATAGCTAATCTTATTTTCTGCATCCCTTTATTCTTGTGAGAAATTCAGTGGTAATAGTTTGAACAGGGAAGACCACAATTCTTTGATCTCAACAAAACTTTTCAGCTTCATCTATATTTCTTAGCCAAATATGTACCTTACCTATCTATGTGTAATGAATGCTGATGAGATATGAAACATAACCAGTAGTCAATGTGCATGCTGCCATTTGAATAGAGAATAAGCTACTCTTTTGGGTTCATATATTTGTAAATCTGACTCTGAAGGAGTCCATGCCTCACCAGCCATGAATGTCACCACACATCAGTGCCTCAGTACTGGCAGCAGAAATCGTCAACATACAGTCTGCTGGCGCCAGTGGATAAGACCTTGTTTGTGCACTTGCATTACAGGTGCTCGTCTATCGAATATTTTCACTGTGTGGCTATCTGTGTAATGGACGTCGTTGCAACATGAACTAATCTCTCAAAATGCATGCTTGTTTAAAGCTCATCAGCAACGTGCTTGCACAGACTGGTTTCTTGGGTTGAAACATTTGATCTTGCTGATTGTACTCATTAGGCCACTTAATTTGTTTGATCATTGATATTCAAGCTGTGTTTAACGGCATTATGAACCATGAGTGTATTTTGTTGATTGAAACATAACTGGCATTGAAAAATGTGTAGGCCAGTATTTGTGGTATTGCAACAGAAAAAAAAAATAAAATTGTACTAATTTTATGTAAAAAAGCCAGAATTAAATAGAATTAAAACTGCAACTTTTAAATATAGAACTGAATAAATATAAAAATTGTTGACTCCACTGAAAACTAGAATGAAATAATAATAAAAGTTAATTTTATAAAATAAAATAAAAACTAAAACTACAATTAATATCAGAACTGAAATATCACTGCTCTCAAGGAGCCCTGTCATATGCTTTCTCCAGCTTATGCACTAACAACATTCATCATCACACCTCCAATTTCCAGCATCACAATCAATACCCTGTCTGACAATCTTTACACCTACAAAACACTCTTGACATGCTGTTCCTTTAGAGTAACACCTACCCCATTTCTTCTCCCATCCAAACCATGATAGAACAATTTGAATCCACCTCTGATCCACCTGGCCTTATTCCCCTTCCGTTTAGTCTCTTACACACACAATATATCAACCTTCCTTCTCACCATCATATCTGCTATCTCTCTCCCCTTATCAGTCATACTGCCAACATTCAAAATTCCTACCCTCAGTTCCACTCTCCTCACCTTCCTCCGGACACGTTTCCCCCCTCCTCTTCTCCTTCTTCGGTCAACAGTAGTCCATTTTCTGCCAGCACCCTATTGGCTAACAGTACTGGTGGCGGTTGTTGTTAACCCGGGGCTCGACCAATCCGTTATGGAAATTTGTATTGTTGTTCAGCATATTCCAGCCATCCATTATCCAACCCGCTATATCCTAACTACAGGGTCACGAGGGTTTGCCGGAGCCAATCCCAGCCAACACAAGACAGGAAATAAACCCCGGGAAAGGCGCTAGCCCACCGCAGGGCGTGCACACACACCCACCCCCACACACTAGAGACAATTTAGGATCGCCAATGTACATTATCTATCTATCTATCTATCTATCTATCAAGCCCTTTGATACTGTGGCCAAAATTGTTATGTTGTTGTGAGGTTTGTTCTCTGAAAGTGTTTTATCAGAAGTTAATTGCTGATAATGTGTTTTTTTTCTGGGTCATATATCTTGTCTGACTGAAAAATATATTGAGTGAATTTAGATGTCATTGAAGGAGCCAAGTTATCTTGGTTTTTTGGAGATTTTTGGCCTTTTTATTATTTTGCCAGCTGTAATCAATGAAGACCTTTGACTCAAAGGTGTATTAACTGAGCATTTGATAGTATAATATCTTGACCATACAAATATTAGACAATGCATTATACCTCTGCTGTTGCATAGCACGGTGAGTGCATTTTGCATAAAATGCTCACATTGATGGTTCTGACCATTTTGACTTCAGGGAAAGTATTGTATTCGTCCAAAAATTCAATTTTGAGATTAAGATAAATCTCAACATTTTAGATGATAACTTGAGTATGTTTTCACTTAACTCAACCAAATTCTGCTTACAAATTTTTAAATTTAGTATTAGGTACAAAATGTAGATTTCTATGAACTTTTGGGCTATTTCCGCTAACTGGAAGTGGTACTTTATGTTTTATTAATGCAGCTGCAGGGTCCGATTTATTCAACTGTTTTGTCTTGGTAGAGTAATATATTCCTGTACTTCCCCTTTTGTATTATTAATATGTAGTCTTTGTCAGAATGCCACAAATCTCCCAGACCTACCACTGTTTATAAGGTATTGTACCATATAACTTCTCCCCAATTTCCCTTATACATTTATAACCTCAGGCAATTTGGTGTAGTAAAAGACAAGCAGGATTTAAGTTACACTTTAACACTAGAATTACCAGAGCCTATGGGAAAACTCGTAAATCCAGCCCACCTTAAATCCATTCGCACCTCTCCGTCAATGTCTTTTGTCCTGTAAATGTGCTGATTAAGACAAGCAGCAAGCAGCCGGCTATTCCATCCACCCACTGACTTAGAACATGCACAAACTTCTCCCAGCTCATGCCTTGTTTGACTATCTGGGAGTGAACTGCTGGAGTTTTAGAGTGGAAATAATAGTTTGTTATTCAGAACACATGCATTTCATGTGTGTTCCGTTTCTGCAGTAATCTGTGTAAACACATTGCTAAAACAGAAGTTTTTCATATTTTAGTACTAATTGTTACAAAATGTAGGCATAAACTATAGAATGTGTGAAGCCTGAAGTCCAAAGATCAAATAAACACTTTCACAAAAGGTTCAAGGACGATACAACAGCTTCCGTGCCGTATCGGTAAGATTTGCTGACTTGTAATTAAGGGGCCACTGGTTCGATCCCGACTGTCTTCTATATTTGCCGTTTTCAGTAGTGAGCTGCTCTTATTGTTAATGTTATACAGTACACACATACATTTGGTTTGTGTCTGTAACAGACTGTGTACATTTATAGTGCTGTACTTGTAAAAGTTACCTTTTTTTTTCACTTTTATTCTGTCACTCACGATACATACTACCGCCCCTCCACCCAGGGATCTGACGCTGTTAGTTTTTATTTGAAACTGGGAATAACTGTAGATGTGAATGGTGTTTTGAGGCAATGGAACTGGACATTTTCTGATCTGGAGGGATAAAAGCTGACACACAAATGCTGGTGATTCTGCGTTCTTCATATCTCACCGTCACTTTTTTATTCAGTTTTATTGAGTGTTCCTGCTCACGCAGAATTAGTATGCACTTTACAGTTTATGTTGTCGATGTTGCATCCTCCTTTTGTTTTTCCATTGCCTTTTCTAGTAAGATGCGATGATGAAGTTCCTCTGCAATATGAGCAATTAACACTCTTCTTTTCACAGTGGCCCCCGTGCTTGTCTTGCACAGTACATGTGTGTTGATCCTGCTGCACTGAATAAGCTCATGCCTTCTGGTGCAAGATGTTGATGCAGAACAGAGGAAAAAAAGAAACAAGTATATGGGACAGTAATGCAATATTATTTGAAAATGAATAGCATCAGATCAGGTGTGAATTCATGCTGGCGCTGTTACTTAGAGTCAGATCAGGAGAGGCAGTGGGGGGCGTATTAGAGAGTGATCATGATTGAGAGAATCAAGCTGAAAAAAGCTAACTTTTACAAGTACCATAAATTTATACTCAATGTTCCATACATTTGTCTCTTTCTTTTTTTTTTCTCTGTGCTACGTCGACATAGTGCACCAGAAGGCGTGAGCTTATTCAGATCTGCAGTATCAATGCACATGTACTGTGCAAGGTATGCACGGTGTCACTGTGAAAATAAGAGTGTTCATGGCTCAACTTGCAGAGGAACTTCGTCGTCGCATCTTACTATAAAAGGCGATGGAAAAAGAAAAGGAGAATGCAACATCGACAAGTTTCTGTTCCAAGACAGCCGCTTCTCCAGTAAAGTAAACTGAATCAGTGTCAAGTGCCCTTTCAATGTAATAGAAACCACAGCATAGAGAAAAGTATGCGCATTGCAACAGGTACACACGTAGTAAATGTAGTAAGGATGGATCTTGCAGCACAGAGATAAAAAAAAGACAAATATATGGGACATTGGGTATAAATTTATGGTACTTGTAAAAGTTAGCTTTTTTCATTTTTATTCTCTCAGTCAAGATCACACTGTAACACCCTTCCCCCCACCTATCTCTCCACCTCTCCGCCTCTCCTGATCTGACTCTAAGTAATAGCACCATCGTAAATTCACACCCGATCTGATGCTGTTCGTTTTCAAATAATATTGTATTAGTGCGATGATGTTTTCTGATTGGTACTATTCAGGTCATAAAATAATTTCTTCAAAATGTCACATATATAGTCTCTTTCTTTCAGGTGTGTGATAGAAACCACAGCATAGAGAAGAAGGACTGTCCTTGCGTGTGTGAGAACCGTTAACGTTTGAATTTGATGATTGCATATAGCGCTGAACTGACCTGATAAAAGGTTATAAAATGAATAATTCCAAATATCATATATACCTACTGGTCTGTTTTTTGTTTTTTTTTTTTGACATCATAAATCATAAGGTGCATACTAATTCTGCGTGAGCAGGAACACTCAATAAAACTGAATAAAATAAATAAATAAATAAAGTGACAGTGAGATACGAAGAAGTCAAATTCACCAGCGTTGGTGTGTTAGCTTTTATCCCTCCAGATCAGAGAATGCCCAGTTCCATTGCCTCAAAGCACCACTCACATCTACAGTTATTCCCAGTTTCAAATAAAAACTAACAGCGTTCAATACCTGGGTGGAGAGACAGTAATATGTATCATGATTATGAGTGAGAGAATAAAAGTGGGAAAAAAAAGGTCACTTTTACAATTACAGTACTGTAAATGTACACGGTCTGTTACAGACACAACCCAAATGTATGGGTGTACTGTATAATATTAACAATAAGAGCACATCACTACTAAAAACAGCAAATACATGAGGCAGTGGGAATTGAACCGGTGGCCTCTTGATTACAAGTCAGCAAATCTAACCGGTACGCCACAGAAGCTGTTGCATCGTCCTTGAACCTTTTGTGAAAGTGTTTATTTGATCTTTGGACTTCAGGCCTTACACATTGTATAGTTTATGCGTACATTTTGTAACATTTATTACTAAAATATGAAAAAGCTTCTGTTTTAAAAATGTATTTACACAGATTACTGTAGAAATGGAACACACATGAAATGCATGTGTTCTGAATAACAATCTATTATTTCCACTCTAAAACTCCAGCAATTCACTCCCAGATAATCAAACAAGGCATGAGCTGGTAGAAGTTTGTGCACATTCTAAGTCAGTGGGGAGATGGAATAGCAGGCTGCTTGCTGCTTGTCTTAATTGGCACATTTACAGGACAAAAGACGATGATGGAGAGGTGCGAACGAATTTAAGGTGGACCGGAGTTAAGATTTTTCTCATAGGCTCTGGTAATTCTAGTGTTAAACAATGTATTATTCATTATATTCATAAATAATAACAATATGCAAAGTACATTTGAATACTGACAACCATACAACCTGATAAATGGTGATATGTAGTTTCAGGAGGCACACAGACTTGTTAGTTGCTTAAAATGTTTCTAGTTCATTTGTAGTCAGCTTTCTTTAGACCAGTCCGCATGCCTGTGTCAATATGTCTGCTGAGCTGTGCTCTTCATTGTGTTGTCCCTTTCAGTTCATGGTGAGAGATAGTCTTTCATCAGTTTGGTAAGAGAGAGCGAGGTAAAGCAAGCAAATTTATAGGTTTTCTGTCCAACCCCTATAGCCAATAGGGCGTTGTGGTACTTAAAGGCTTTTGATACAAGACAGTTCCAAACAACCATACTTCAGACCAATGGGGTAGAGAACACCTTCACACTTTCCCCTATGAAGCTTGGCAGTTAGGCAGCCTGGCTTTCCAGTGGGAGTTGACTAAGAGACTTTAGCAGAGAAATAGTGCCTCAACCTTGACGTAAAATTCCTAACAGTTGGTAGAAGGGGTTCTTAAACCATGAAACCGTTGCTGTTATTATCAATAATGTAACACCATCCATCCATCCATTTTCCAACCCGCTGAATCCGAACACAGGGTCACCGGGGTCTGCTGGAGCCAATCTCAGCCAACACAGGGCACAAGGCAGGAACCAATCCTGGGCAGGGTGCCAACCCACCGCAGGACTAATGTAATACTAATATTACATTGCTTTGTCTAAGTTACAAATAAAGACATAAAAAATATTGATCAACTTGTGTGCAAAATTTCACATCACATCACTCCACCCCGATAAATCTTTTATACAATGTCTTTATATTATAATTAAACAGTCTTAACTGTTTGAATAGTCTGTTGAATAACTTGTGCTTTGATTTGCAGTATTTGCTCTCCCAGTGTTAAAAGTTGTGCGTGACCATTTGTCCATTACATATCTTCTTTATTACAAACACAATCTGAAGAACTTGGATTTGCTGCTGATGACTTGTATCTTCTCTGACTTGCCTCAACTGTTTCTTTAACTTTCTGCAGTCTTCATATTTCATCAGATCTGGTTGTTCAAAATGAGACAAGTCCATAACTTCCACTAAACTATCCATCCATTCATGCATTATCCAACCTGCTATATCCTAACACAGGGTCACGGGGGGTTTGCTGGAGCCAATCCCAGCCAACACAGGGTGCAAGGCAGGAACAAATCCCAGGCAGGGCACCAACCCACTGCATCCACTAAACTAACCTACTGCAATTTAAGACTATTGTGTGAATTCTTTTCTTAATCTTTACTGGTTTGGTGTCTAACTGCTAATTAGACCCCTGTCCCAAACTATCTGTTTAAGCACATGCAGCAGTACAATTAACATCAAAAATTGACAGGTAACATACCACAGGTGCCAATACAACCACTTCTGCCCGAGTTTAAGCACATGTGCCATTGGATAAACTGTTCACAAGCCAACATTTGTGGCCCCTCTTCACTTATTTGGGGTTGACTTAGTTGCCTCTTGTGCTTTTCTACCCTCAGGTTCCACTCCTTGGAATACAAATTTGCTGCAGTAATGAATAAACCTTATTTTTAAACTATAGCTATTGTGAGTAGTCCTGTTGTTGCATGACTTGTTACTCACTTGAACCCCAGTAAGTGTCTTTTTCTTGCTGTCTCTTCAGTTCTTCTTCATGTCTTTGTCTTTGCCTTTGGTCTTTTCTGCTTTCTTTGTTCTGCTGTTAGGGCAGGTCTACAAAATGGATGTCCATCTCATCTTCATGGTTGTCGACCGGGTGCAAACACTCAAACTGCTTCTGGGCATTTTTTGGAACAGCTTAGCCATTAGTGCCACTCCACTCCAATGTGCTAGTTGTAACCTGATCTCCTGCATGGAGTTTACTCTGCTGATTACCTTCACTATTTATTACCTGCACCAACCCAATGTCCGTAAAACCTCACAATAGAAGTAGCACTATTGCAAAAGGTCAGAAAATTGAAACAGAAATAACTATTTTCCCTTTCCTGTCCTCCTGCGCTACCCTTCTATTTGTTTGTAATTGCCTGTATGTCCTTTTATTGTATGGTAACTGCTACCTGAAAGTGTGGGCTAAAACCTCTCTAAAATCCAATTGCCAAATCCAGCATCTCTCCTAACACTGACCTTTCTTCTTTACTCAAGACTAGCTCACTTTTCTGTATTTTATTGCAGGGAGTTTGATATGCTGTCTTTTTAAACAACTTGGTCAGTCAGGTTTCGAATTACTGATCCTAAGTGTGTCCGTGTTTTAATTAAAGCCGGGCCTAGCAGAGCTATTAGGACAATCACACCCCTGTGCATTCCTGACTTGCTGCCTGAGCTTGTAAACCTTCCTGCTGCACCATCCCCCATCCTTTGTTCTTTGGCTTGTCCTGTATCATTCAAACCAACTCCTAAACTGATGTACTTTCTTTCCAAGTCAGTCATTCTTGCACTAGTGTTTTCAGACCTTTCACACATTAGCACTTGAATTACTTTCATTTCCATTGTTCCTTGTTTGAATTCCACACTTTCTTCACTCAGTACCAACATGCCATTATCCATTTCATGCCCTTCAGTCAGCAATTGCCATTCAAACTCACCAGCTCCTCTGCCTTCTGTCTGATTTCTTTGTCATAAATCAAATTTCGATGCAGCACTGGTTACCTTTCCTAACAGAGGTGAAATATCTGTCGGTGTAGCATGTTCTTTAAATACTGGACAGTCCTCAGAATTATCTGGAGATTCTGGTGCAGTGGACAATAATGGAAGGAAACACCCTCTCTATTTTCCCTTCCTTTCATCCCTTTTCTTTTCCTCACACTCGCATTCCCACTTTTTTTCTGAGCACTCATCTGTCTCGGGTAAGTCACCCACCCATGTTTTAGGGTTCCAGTCAGATCCGGTTATTATTGCCCTAACTTTCACCATGGGTGGTTTACACTCTCTTCCCCTGCTTTCCCAGCTTTCCACTTTAGCAGTAGGTGTTCTACGTGCTAACCCTTCACATGTTTCACACCAACTGTTACATCTCTGAAAACTTTCACACAATATTCCACAACTTTGATTTCCATCTACTTTTTCTTTTTCATACTGATCTTTCTTATTACCAGTAATACAAGAAAGTAAACCTTGTTTAACAGCATTTGTCGTCTTTATACCAGATTTCTGTTTTTCCTGATTTTAATCCTTCCAGCCCCGTCCCTTTTGTGGCATCCCCAGCTCAGCTTCTGCTATCTCTACCTGCACTATAGGTTTCCATTTCCTAGGTTTAGCCTGCTTTCTTCTGCCACTGCACTGGAAGATGGCTGACTTTAATGTAAATTTAGGCATTTCTGAGCCCACAATTTTGGCAATAACATTTGCCAAATTCATTATGGGTTGGCCTACTTTTGCCCCTGTAAGCAAACATACACATACATACACAAAGATCCTAAACAAATAAGTGCTGTATGAAAGACAAATGCATGTCCCACTACTCCTTAGCAATTTAATTAGGACTCATTACCACCAGCAGTAACAAACAAGCGGGTGTCCTCGTGACACACATGAAGTCTCTACACTTTGTTGGTTATATTCCATTCACCAACCAAACAATGTTTTTCCTCCATCGCATTTGTACACTGGGTGCTATTTTTCACTTGAGAATGAGAATATTAATACTTCATTTTTCGACATCAGTTCATTGTGTATTGTATCTTCACTGCTGAATTTAGCATGTTTAGCTGTATGGCATACATCAGGGGTCTGTTCCAGAAAGAGAAATTAGGTATTCCTGGATCTCAAAATTAATCCCGGTTTTCAATAGTACTATTCTGCATCAGCAGTCTAGCTGTTGCTAGAGCACTATATTTCAGTTAGCTCATGCAACCCTGGATAAATTGATATATAACTAAACACATTCACAGCAACATTTACAAGCCCCTATGAAGCAGTAAACAGCCGATCAACCAAAATGGTGGTTGTCAATTTTTGTCTCAAGAAGACAGCCCATTGATGTTGGGAGTGTGTGCCTGTGTTCTCATAATTCAGTTAAACTCTTTTGACCGGAATGCATACCAGTAAGGTGAGGACTTTTTTGGACTTGGGAGGAATAATTGAGTTCCCAGAAAAATAACTTCTGCACAATGATGAGGAGGTGCTTTATATCCATCCTGCTTTAAAATCTCCTCTGTCCTCATGATTGGGCTTCAGTGAAAGAAAGTGTTTGTGTGTATTAACAGATGCCCTCTCAAAGTTAGGTACACTTTTGTGAGCAGTTTGATAATATTTGAGGTATCTCCAGTGTTATGGAAAAGGGTGTCACTAGCAAAAAATAAACGCATAAATAAAATAAAGGGTAATGTCCATAATTTGTATCAGTGTCAGATCACATCCTTGATGTGTTAAACTGAACATGTCATGTTTTAGCTGGTTGCTCACTTATATTTAACTCTTGGATATAAAATGCTAACATTAGTCTTTTTCCCACCACAGGAAGTTTGTTTTCAGGAACCAATGAGTTCTATATGATGTAGACCCTGGACCCATTGCATTCCCTGGCCTCTTTTGTGCATTGCATCTCTTTCAAACAACAGGAACTGCAACCATTCTACAAAATATGTGATATGCAAAGAAAATGGATGTGGTGTAAAGTGAGGCGCCATCGGGAGTTTCAGTGGCAAAACACAGATCACAAGATACTTATACATGAAACTGCAATTATATCTATATATTGTGGAACGAGCCCCAGACACAGACAGGCAGACATCATTTTGTCACCCAACACACACATTTATTTCAAATATTTACAGTTCAGTGCACAACCCAGTGCTCCTGCACCAATCCCCCAGTCTAAGCCTCTCTCTTCAGTGCCTCTTCTTCTGGCCGCCTCCACTCCTCTCCAGCAAGACTTTTTCCACTCCTTACCCAACACCAGCCATCATATGGAGGGAGGCGGCCCCTTATATACATCCCGGGATGGGCTCCAGGTGCTTCCCGACACTCCTCCGCCAACACTCCCCTGTGTGGCGGAAGTGCCGGCTGCACACCCGGAAGCACTCCAGATGTCCCGGTCTTCTTCCCCCCAGCACTTCCGGGTGTGGCGGAAGTGCAGAGGCCCAGGGCTCTCCAGTCACCAGTGCACCCCCTGGTGGTGACCATGGGTCCCTACAGGGTTGAGATTCAAAGCTCTTCATCCGTGGTCGCCAACACAACCAGGGCTCAAGCCCTCCTACGGTCCTCTTGGGCGTCCCAGCTGGGTACCACCCCCAGCCGCATGCACAATATGTACTGTATACATAATGTAGAAATTATTACTGAGGTGTATTTTACTAGCAGCTTACATTTATTGCTGCACATGTTTTTCCTCTGTACATTTGTAAATTGCAAGTTTTTGGTGCATTCTTTTGTCATGCTGGTTTCACCCTGCTGCTTTAGGGGTGTGATCTGCCTCCTACTGTGTTTCCCCGAAAATAAGACCGGGCCTTATATTAATTTTTGTTCCAAAAGATGCACTAGGGCTTATTTTCAGGAGATATATTATATTTATTCATGTACAATAATATACATTTAACCAAATTCAGTCATGTCATCTTCTTCTGGAATATGGTCATAATTCTCCACATTCAAACCCTGAATTCCAGCCTGAATTTCTTGCTACTCCAGCCGCTTTGAGGATCCTACGGGATCGATATGACTGCTTCGATGTTTGATGAATGGTTCAATGTGGTGAAGCAAAATGCCGACATACAATTGTATTCATGTTGCCTTTATATTCAAGTGTTGTTTATTCGCCATTGTAATGACACAATACATTTTAAAAGTCTCACATACCATTTTCTGTGTTATCTTTTTTTTTTTTTTTTGCACTCTCACTACAGCATATCATAATGTATAGGGTAGTCCACATCTAATTATGCAATATTCATTACGCTATAACTTATTAAGTTTATTACATAGAAAATCACCCGAAAATCCTTGACCATTGAGAAGTATGCGAACTGATGACATGAAGAATCATCTTCGTGCCAAACTGGAATCGTCCCCACATAAATCAAAGTCATCCAGACGATCTGGATTTGCATAGTTAGATCTGGAATACCCTGTACAGTGGAGTATTTCAGCCATAGAGGAAAAAAAAAGGACATAATGAAAATGTCTATTTTTTTGATTAAAGTGGAAATTTTAGCTTTAAACTCGAAATGTCCACTTTAACGTTGTAGTTTACTTTATCATTAAAGTAGACCATCGTAAACGTCATCTTAAAACTGACCCCACTGTTAACAAATTATGCACTTCTGAGGCTTCCTCCTGACCTGACAGCAGAGGCAAGCAGCAATAGATTGCCACACAGAGCACATTAAATTTATAATATTCCAACTCTCTGCACATTTAGAATTCTTAGATTTACGGTATACTTGATATCACTTTCATGATGAAATGCATTAAAATATGTTTGTTACATTTTACAGATAAATTGTTAACTTTGTTTAAATAATGAATATTGAGTTACACATATGGGGATGGCACAGTGGCAGCGCGGTAGAGCTGCTGTCTTGCAGGGAGTCACGTTGCTGGTGTTCCCTGCCTGGAGTTTGCATGTTTTTACTGGTGGGTGTCCACAGTGTGCTCAGTTTTCCATCCAAAGACATGAAGGTTCTGGGATTTGTTGAAGCTACAATGATGTCAGTGTATGTGTGTGCATATGTTCACCTTGTGATGTGCTGATACCCCATCCAAAGATTTTGTTTCTGTCTTGCGCCCGAGAGCTTGCTGGAATGGGCGCATCCTTGAATTGATGGCTGTAATCATTAAACATTCTTTTCAGAGATATTGTGGCAAGTTGTCCTCAGAATTTAGTGGATGTTTCGGGCACGCGTGTCACATCGCGTTAAGTATAAACCCGGCCTTGGGTGCATTACTTTTCAGCCTACGATCTTGACTAGGGCTTTATTTTGTCGGTAGGGCTTATATACTACAGAGCAGCATGAAAATCATGCAAGGGTTTATTTTGGAAGTAGGTTTTATTTTCATTGAAACATGATAGAGATTACATTAGAAAATTCTATACAAGAAATGGCCATTCAGCCAACAAAACTCACCAATCCTGTCCACTTAATTCTCCTAAAAATACCATCAAGTGTAGTTTTGAAAATCCCTAATGTCCTTTTGTCTACCACACTACTTGGTAGCTTATTACAAGTGTCTATGGTTCATTCTGCAAAGAAAAACGTCCTAATGTTTGTCCAAACTTAACCTTAAAACATGCCCCCATGTAGTTTCTATGGGTTACATTTCCTGAAAGATGAGCATATCACAGCCAAACGTGGAAACAGTCTTTTCCTAGCAAAGCATAACTGAAATAGCACATCAAAAGACGAACATACATCAACCAAACATGGAAACAATTTTGTGCTGACAAAGTATGAATAAAAAATAGCACTCTGTTGCGGCAAAACATATGGTGACTGTTTTAGATCACACTTGCACTCGTATAATAGTCTGCTATAGGAATTCCCACTTGTCCTTTTCAATCTCCTTAAGTTGCTTTCATTGTAGTATTAATTTCTCTATGTCAGCTACTTGCATAGTTTGGATAGCTATAACGATGCAGTTTATTTTGGTTTGAAACTTCACAAAACACAGTGACATTTTTGTTGTTAACCCTTTATTGACTACAAAACTTTTGTTTCTTTTCTTCATTTTGTCAGGAATCATTAACACCAGTCTGCCACATGCTATTCATGCAGTTGTAGTCAGTTAAGAACATGGATGGCAGAAGCAGGTCATTTTGAGGGCAAAACAGGCTAAAGTAAAAGAAAGCAGCCAAAAAATTATGTAATTCTGAATTTATATTCAATCCTATTTTCTTTCAAACCCATTAATGGACAGTGAGTGCTGTATAACATCATACAAAGTTTTAAAACCTTATTTTAGGGGACCTCCCAAAATTGTGATTTTTTTTTTTTTTGGCTTTTAATTAGTCCATAGGAGTAATTAGTGTGTCCTGAATCCTGTTCTGTCATGGACCGTTTTCCTATGCAAAACATGATGTTTTAATGAAGCTGCTGCAACATTCCCTCTACTGCGATAAGAGTTTTAATCGTGAATGATGAAAACATGGGGCATATAAACCCTGTTACCACAAATGTGACTCAAACATGGTCTAGTATGAGCATGGAAGTCCAGATTTAAAGTCTTATAAAGAGAATGGAAGAACAATAAGAAATAATTTCACAATTCTCCATTATCTCAGATTTCTTGTTTAAATCGACAATTTCCATTGATGTCTGTGGCTCAAAGAAACTAATCTTAGACAATTTTCAAGATTTAAATTATTATGGATTATTATTAGTGCATTGGAAAAAGGAATCAGAAAATGTTTGTTTTTAAATATACCTCAAAGTAAGATATAATAAAATTACATTAAAATTAGTAAACTTAAAATAGGAACAAGCAGACTTAATATATTTTAACACAGTTATGCCTCCTGATTTAAATCTTGCAATAAATAAATAAAAGCATTTTAAAGAAAAAGAATTCATATACAACTGTACCACTAGTGTTGTGATTTTATTTGGTAAGAGAACACGGGACCGTTTGTCACAATTAACAAATATAAAACTACAAATTAGCTACTTAAAAAATAAAGCAAATTTCTTTAAATTCCAAAAGGAATCAATAAATATTTTTACAGTGTGTCTGTAAAATACTTATATGAAAATGATGGGTATCTTTAAGTAAATTTAAAACGTTTACAATTTCAAATATCATATGGTGTCAATTTTAAACTGTCTGAACCATTTTCAAATAGATAATCTGTGAATAATGGTAATTCCATGTCTCTGAAAGTAGGTTTAAGGTTTGAGGGCTAGATCTGTTTTACATAGGTCTCTGGCTTTAACTTACTTTTACTAGTAACCTCTTTTGGAGTCCAGTTTTTTCACTGGAACATATTAATAATTGGTATCAGTTTCTGATCTGATCATTTGTCATTTATCAAATATTCTATTTCTGAGTAGAGAATAGGTTGTAATTTATACAATATTTTGTTGTTAACTTTAAGAAATTTGACTTCTGTCAATCTTGGAATTTCTTGAGATTCCTAAGAGGCCAATATTTTTTTATTTCCTTCTTACAGGAGTTAAGCTTGAGGAAGAAAGGCCTTGAGTGTTTAGTTTCTATTTTGAAATGTATGGTGGAATGGAGCAAAGACCTCTATGTTAATCCAAATCTCGAGGCCAGTCTTGGTAAGACTTCTTTAGTAATCTCTCTTTCTCTCTTTCTTTATATATATATCTTCATTTGGATCTTGATCTTTGTTTGTCCGAGAATGAATTTGAAGAAGAAGCACTAGATGGCAGTAGAGAGACAGCTAAAACATAGGCATTGCATTAAGAATCTCCTCTAGGCTTATACTACTGAAGACTGTAGTACTCCACTCACACCTCAAAACATAGACATTCAAAATAAACAAATTGTTGTGGTTTAAATTAACTAAAGAGGTCTTCATTTAGATCTTGATCTTTGTCCGCGAATTCCACGCATGCGTAGACCACCTTCCAGTTTAGTACATTGTTGTTACTCACGGATGTCAACAATGTGCCGGAGTAACGAAAGGGGTGGTGGACAGTGTTACGCTGGTTAGCTCCTGAGACCTGGTAAGAAAATGAGATTGCCAAAGATAAAAGGTACATGCCTACGTAACATACGAATGAAAGAAAGACAGTGGGTAAAATGAATGACAACGTAACAGCACGTTCCGGAAATTATTATTGTTACATTGTAGCCAGCGAGTGCTGCACGTCTCACAGTTGTAGCGTGCCTTGCTCACATGTCAGTGAAGTGATTCCTATTTATGCTTTAAAGAGCCTGGATACCTATGTGTCCCCCTTTTATAACCATTGCTCTGTGTATATTGCCTTACTCTTTGGATTGCCACAAAGCAACCTGCGAGATGGGAGAAAGGTTGAGAAGACATCGTGAGAGGAAACGATAAGCGTCGTGAAAGCGATCACGGACTGTGAACGGACAGAAGCAGAAATGCTCCTACACCACCACATAATTACTATTCGGACAGTGGTTCCGAGTAGGCCGTTCCTATCAAATCAATGTCCAAGGGTTTTCTTTTGTAATTTTGTTTCCCTTATAAAAAATCATAATGCTGTGCGACGAAGGGCCCAGCTCATGACTGGCAGCCACGTTTAAACAGGGAGCCCTTCACAGACAACTTTAACACGCACAACATAGTTGGGCGCACATGGCTAGTGTATGTATATGTGTGTATATATATATATATATATATATAGAGATATATATATATATGGAGTGTATAACACATACAGTATGTATGTGTATGTGTATATATATATATATAGTATATATATATATATATAGTATATATATATATATATAGTATATATATATATATATAGTATATTTATGGAGGTAAAGGTCTATGATATGGGTTACATATATATAGCTGGAAATCCACAAAGGGAACAAAAGAATCCCATTTCTTAAAGTAGTTTTTTTTTTGTAAGTTTTCGATTTCTACCAGGATTCGTCATCAGACTAAAATTATTAGACTTACAGGATATAAGGAAATAAGGAGGGGAGGATGGATGGATGTAGGGGTAATTTAATGAGGAGGGGGTTTGGAGGTTGTTGGTCATAAAGTCTTATTTATTATTTGCATGTTCTTTTTTTCACACCTACATATGTAGGGTTCATGTCCAAATGTCTGTTAATGACACATTACATGGTTATTATACTATAAACCACTCTCCATGTCTCTGCTGTTGATTTCTTGCTTTTAGCTACTTTGATGCTTGCTCTGGAAAGGATATGTGCTGAACCTTTTTACACCCCTTGATGATAAGGAATTGCGTGCCTGTTGTGGTGGGGGACCTTTCATTCTTTTTAGTCTCCTTGGTATTACAATGGGTGTGAACTCTTCTAAACAGAGTCTTAGTACAGCACCGTTTATGCGATGAGGAGTGATTGCTTTCAAAGTGTAATATTTTGTGTGCATAACATTCCTTTTGGTAAGCAACCTGTAATCAGGGTGGTGTTATTACCTCTTTCAAGGGATATGTCCAGGAAATTGATACATCGGTTTGTTTCATTTTCCAGAGTAAGCTGGATCACAGGGAATATTGCATTGATGTGGTTATGAAAATCATTTAGCTGGTCATTTTTTTAATATAATGAATGTACTGTCAACATAACGTATCCAAAGTTTCTGTTTGTACTGAGTCAGAACCATGCTTTCAAATAGCTTGATTACCATTTCCGCTAAGTGTCCTGATTATGGTGATCCCATGGGCATGCCTTACTTTTGTCTGTAGTATTTCCCATTAATGTGAAAGTGATTTTTCAATTTGTTTGTAGATTTTCTATGGCCAGATGAATTAGAATAATGGTGTACAGTGGAACGATATTAAATGAGACCATGATTTCATCCGCAGTGATTTGTACATTTTTCAGACTCTGTAATTCAGGCACTATTAACTGAATATTCTGAATATGTCAAATATTTGAGCATATGAAAAATTCCTTTACATAAGTTACAAGTTGGACCACCTTTTAGGCTGACATCCAGTCTGAATTTTTATATATATGTGTGTGTGTGTGTGTGTGTGTGTGTGTGTGTATATATATATATATATATATATATGTGTGTGTGTGTGTATATAATATATGTATGTGTGTGTGTGTGTATATATATATATGTAAATACAGTGCATCCGGAAAGTATTCACAGTGCATCACTTTTTCCACATTTTGTTATGTTACAGCCTTATTCCAAAATTGATTAAATTCATTTTTTTTCTCAGAATTCTACACACAACACCCCATAATGACTATGTGAATAAAGATTACTTGAGGTTTTTGCAAATTTATTAAAAATAAAAAAACTGAGAAATCACATGTACAGTATTCACAGCCTTTGCTCAATACTTTGTCGATGCACCTTTGGCAGCAATTACAGCCTCAAGTCTTTTTGAATATGATGCCACAAGCTTGGCACACCTATCCTTGGCCAGTTTCGCCCATTCCTCTTTGCAGCACCTCTCAAGCTCCATCAGGTTGGATGGGAAGCGTCAGTGCACAGCCATTTTAAGATCTCTCCAGAGATGTTCAATTGGATTCAAGTCTGGGCTCTGGCTGGGCCATTTAAGGACATTCACAGAGTTGTCATGAAACCACTCCTTTGATATCTTGGCTGTGTGCTTAGGGTCATTGTCCTGCTGAACGATGAACCGTCACCCCAGTCTGAGGTCAAAAGCGCCCTGGAGCAGGTTTTCATCCAGGATGTCTCTTTACATTGCTCCAGTCATCTTTTCCTTTATCCTGACTAGTCTCCCAGTTCCTGCCGCTGAAACACATCCCCACAGCATGATGCTGCCACCACCATGCTTCACTGTAGGGATGATATTGTCCTGGTGATGAGTGGTGCCTGGTTTCCTCCACATGTGACGCCTGGCATTCACACCAATGAGTTCAATCTTTGTCTCATCAGACCAGAGAATTTTGTTTCTCATGGTCTGAGAGTCGTTCAAGTGCCTTTCGGCAAACTCCAGGCGGGCTGCCATGTGCCTTTTACTAAGGAGTGGCTTCCGTCTGGCCTCTCTACCATACAGGACTGATTGGTGGATTGCTGCAGAGATGGTTTTCCTTCTGGAAGGTTCTCCTCTCTCCACAGAGGACCTCTGGAGCTCTGACAGAGTGACCATTGGGTTCTTGGTCACCTCCCTGACTAAGGCCCTTCTCTCCCGATCGCTCAGTTTAGATGGCCGGTCAGCTCTAGGAAGAGTCTTGGTGGTTTCGAACTTCTTCCACTTACGGATGATGAAGGCCACTGTGTTCATTGGGACCTTCAAAGCAGCAGAAATTTTTCTTTAACATTCCCCAGATTTGTGCCTCAAGACAATCCTGTCTCGGAGATCTACAGACAATCCCTTTGACTTCATGCTTGGTTTGTGCTCTGACATGAACTGTCAACTGTGGGACCTTATAAAGACAGGTGTGTGCCTTTCCAAATCATATCCAATCAACTGAATTTACAACAGGTGTACTCCAATTAAGCTGTAGAAACATCTCAAGGAGAATCAGAGGAAACAGGATACACCTGAGCTCAATTTTGAGCTTCATGGCAAAGGCTATGAATACTTATTTACATGTGATTTCTCAGTTTTTTTTATTTTTAATAAATTTGCAAAAACCTCAAGTAAACTTTTTTCCTGTTGTCATTATGGGGTGTTGTGTGGAGAATTCTGAGCAAAAAAATGAATTTAATTCATTTTGGAATAAGGCTGTAACATAACAAAATGTGGAAAAAGTAATGCGCTGTGAATACTTCTTTCCGGATGCACTGTATATGTATGTGTATATTTATGTATATTTGCAGTATATATATATATATATATATATATATATATATATATATATATATATATATATATATATATATATATATATATATATATATATACACTAGCAAAATACCCGTGCTTAGTAGGAGAAGTAGTGTGTTAAAGTAATGAAAAGAAAAGGAAACATTTTGAAAATAACATAACATGATTGTCAATGTAATTGTTTTGTCATTGTTGTGTGTGATGAGTGTTGCTGTCATATATATATATATATATATATATATATATATATATACATATAGTATATATATATATATATATATATACACACAAACACACACACACACAAACATACATATATTTAAACGTATATATACATATACATACATATATACATATACACACACATACATATATATATATATGTATATACTAGCAAAATACCCGCGCTTCACAGCGGAGAAGCAATGAAAAAGAAAAGGAAACATTTTGAAAATAACGTAACATGTTGTTCAATGCATCAATGTAATTGTTTTGTCACTGTTGTTAGTGATGAGTGTTGCTGTCATATATATATATATATATATATTTACACACACACACACACAAACATATATATATAGATATCTATACATATACACATATATATACACACACACATATATACATACATATATATATTTCTACATATATACTGTACATATACATACACACATACATACATACACACACATATATACACACAAATACATATATATATATATACATACACACACACATATATAAACATATATATACATATACATACATATCTAGATATATACACACACAGCTATTTGGTATCAGTGCAATACGCTGCTTGTTAAAACGGATAACTCCCGCTCTTACGTGCAAGTCTGCGTGGATATTATGAACTATCGTATTTGTTCAAGTTCTATTTAAATTTTAAATAGAAGGAATTTTTATTTAGTCGACAGAAATATCTTTGGTAGGAATGGTAAAAAACAGACAGGAATATTATTCCTGAATAAATCAACTCAAACCTTAAACAACTTATAATATTTTGCTCTCCATAAAAATATGTCCTGTCTAAATTATACAAGTTAGAAATAAAGTAAACGTTAAAAGAACAAACATTCAAATTTCTTTACTCTTATGTAATTTTATATAAAAATAAACTTAGATTTTAAATATCCCAAAAGATTTTGCTCTCCATAAAAATATATCCTGTCAAAATTATACAAATTCAAATATGAACATGCTGCATAACAAAACCTGGAAATATAAATAAAATGTGTTCCTTTCAGCAATAACAAACCAAATCATTCAGTTGTCTTTGCTCATATGTCATTTTCGAGCTGGACGCCTGGCATCTTTTTTTGGCAACAAGTTCGTTTGTTTGGTGTGAGGTTCTGTGTTGTGGAGATTCTCAGGATGGATTGCAGGTGCTCATCAGTGAGGCGACTCCTGTGTGCTGTTTTGTTAGTCTTTATCACTGAGAAGAGCTTCTCACACAGATATGTGCTACCAAACATGCACAAGGTTCGAGCCGCATGTAGACGGACTTTTTTTGTTCTTCAAAGTCACCAAAGCGCCGTGCAAACTGAGTGCGCTCAGTTTATCAGCAAAGTGCGTAATTGGGAACACCGTAGTGACGACTTGGTTCAACATTACTTGGCAACAGGGAAAGTGGGGCAAGTTGCACTGGTGCATTTGTGTCTCCCATAAAAGCAGCTTCACTTGAAATCACTTTGTGATTGTGCACGGGTAATAACGTCCGCTGAAGTGTCAGATTCTTATTTAATTCTTTTGCTTTTTGTATCTTCTGCATTGCATTCAGGTTACCCTGATGTTTTGTGTCATAGTGTGGCTGTAATTACAGATTAAATTCTGTAATTACAGCCACATTAGCTCCACAAATGAGAGACACGGGTTCAGTAAACATATACTCAGCCTCCCATCGGTTTTTAAAGGCTCTATTTTCAGAATCAACTTTTCTCTTCAGCATCATGTGAGCTAGCTTCGCAATAACTTGCAGCATCATAAGCTAGGCTTGATTAACGCGGTAAGTGTTCGGCAAGGCAGCTGAAGCGCTGCATTATGGGATCTGTAGTTTATTGTGTTACCAGCGCTTCATATACCCGGGCCATTAATAACAATAATACAGTATATAAAATGATCTCGCCCTTGAGTTTGGACTAAATAGAACTTGAAAAGATACATTTTTTCAAATGTGGCCGCGCAATTCAGATAGAGTTGACGCGCACTACAGCCTGCATGCCTCAATAAGTCATCCTCCCCTCGCTCTTACTTTTTACCGTTCATCTAATGAATACACTGAGTATGGCTTTACCAAAACAATCATTGATGGCGAATAAAGTATCCATTATTCGAGTATGTAGATCGGGATATATATATATATACCCGCGTATCGCAGCGGAGAAGTAGTCTGTTAAAAAAGCTAGAAAAAGAAAAGGGAACATTTCAAAAATAACGTAACATGACTGTCAATATTCAGTATTTGTTTTGTGAGTGTTACTGAGTGTTGCTGTCATCAAGGATTTGATTATCATTATTTCTTTCAATCAGGTTCGTATTTGTAGGATGTGTTGTGTTCAAGTTACATTCCGTGTTTGTCAATCGTTGTAAAGATGACAGGTTTCATTCATCGATTCGTTTCTTACTGCATCAATAAACAGCTCGTCTTCTTCTTTATCTGAGACCTGACACACTGCATGCACGGGTTTTTTTTTTACACTGTCTTCCTTTAGCGGGACATTGACTTTTCCACCGTGTGCTTTGTTTCCGCAGTAGCTGGATTTATGAATATGCTTGTATGTATCAGACGCTTCATATTTTTTGCTGCCTTTTCAATTGTGTAATTCGGTTTTTGTTCAGCGCTCTTTGGAACTGTTGCTTTTATCTGTGCACTGCGTCAGTTCACGTGAGCGCTCGGTGTACATGCATCGAAGGTTCCCAGCTGTGCTGGTGCCATCTCGTGCTATGTCCATGGCTGTATTTAATGTTACCTTAGTCCTGGCACTTAAAACTTTCTCTCTCAGTTTCGCTGAGTTTGTGTCAAACACCACCCTGACCATCTCATTTTCCTCTGCATAAGGACAGTCCTTCACCTGTGAATATTTAGTGGGAGTTTGCTATTGGATTGCCGCTGACGGACGGCCTTATATGGGCAGGCACTAAATTACAAACGCCAGCGACAGCCTGTCTATGAACTTAATTTAAAGTGTAGGTTTACATCGTGCTTTGTTTCCGAAGTAGCAGAACTCATGAATATGGTTGTATATGTCACTCACTTTCGCTTCTTATTTTTTAGCTGCCTTCTCAATTATATAATGCATGTTTTCTTCAGCACTTTTGGAGGTCTTCCTGGTTTTCTATGTACTGCGTGATTACGTGGGAGGTGATGATGATGTCACGAAACTCCGCCCCCACGGCGTTCAAGCTCATCTCCATTACAGTAAATGGAGAAAAACAGCTTCCAGTTATGACCATTCGCGTAGAATTTGAAATGAAACCTGCCCAACTTTTGTAAGGAAGCTGTAAGGAATGAACCTGCCAAATTTCAGCCTTCCACCCACTCGGGAAGTTGGAGAATTAGTAATGAGTGAGTGAGGGAGGGTGGGCTTTGCCTTTTAGTAGTATATATATATATATATATATATATATATATATATATATATATATATATATATATATATATATATATATATATATATATACATATATACATATATACATATATACACATATATATATACATATATACATATATACACTCTTTGGGGTGCGAGCAACTTTTGCTGGGGGTGCCAGAATCCATCAAGGAAGAAAAATGAAAAACATTATTTATACAAAATCTTAATCCATTCCTAAAAAATTAAATGGGCAGGCTATTTCGTATCAGTTCAATATGCTGCTTGTTAAAACGGATGACTCACGCTCTTATGTGCAAGTATGCGTGGATATTATGAACTATCGTATCTGTTTAAGTTCTATTTAAATTTAAAATAGAAGGAATTTTTATTTAGTCGACAGAAATATCTTTGGTAGGAATGTAAGTTAAATGTAGGCATCATTGCATAAATTTTTCTTCACTGTAGAAATGTAAAGAGTAAATTCGCCTTACATTCCAACCAAAGATATTTGTGTCGACTAAATATAACTTGAAAAGATATATTTTTTCAAATGTAATCACGCAATTCAGATCGAGTTGACGCGCACTACAGCCTGCATGCCTCAATAAGTCATCCTCCCCTTGCTCTTATTTTTTTACCGTTCATCTAATGATTACACTGAGTATGGCTTTACCAAAACAATCATTGATGGCGAATAAAGTATCCATTATTCATAAAGCTTTAATTGGTGATCTGTCTTTTTGCGTTAACCATATATTTTTTCATACGTCTCAAACCAAGGGGATGCAAGGGTAAAATGAATCGGGAAGCGCTGATATATATGTATGTGTGTGTATATATGTATTGAAATAGTTTTATGTGAAATAATGCAGAGTACACAACACGTGATTCGCCCTAATTTTGGGGTCATTAGGCGTACATACTCAGTGCACCTTCTTTCGGGAATCGAACCTCGGACGTCTGCGCTAGAAGCGAAGCCTCTTCTATTGCGCCACGGTGTGTGGTTTGTCTATTTGAGAGTATGTAGGTCGGGGTATATATATATATATATATATATATATATACCCGCACTTCGCAGTGGAGAAGTAGTGTGTTAAAGAAGTTATGGAAAAGAAAAGGGAACGTTATAAAAATAACGTAACATGATTGTATTATCGTGGTATTTCCCTCCACTTGCCCTTTTACCTGTTTCCTCAAGGGTAAGGGTTCTCGTCAAGTTCGTTATCGGGTTGGTCTACTGTTGCACTTTAAGATGAACACACACACACACATAGATAAACACACACACAGACCCTAATCACAACGGTGCTCCATGAATTACACACACACGCTGATTAACGCTTAGTACTTTAAACCACACAAGTGCTATAGGAATAACAGCCTGTCATTCAGCACTTAAAGAGACTTATTTTCAGCACGAACAACAATACGATGTTTTAGTGATATCTCGGACCTAAATATTACTTTTGGTCTACAAGAATACATTTAAACATACAAAGACTCAGCACTCTTGACTATAGGCTATTCATCAGCCAAGAATACCTTCTTTCTCCTCTTTCTACCTTGTTCCTTCTGTTGAGTATAGCACTCTCACTCTCAGCCATATAAACCTCGCAGCACAGAAATAATGGCAAAAATCCAGCTGTCACCAGGTGCTCAAAGAAATCTAACTCATTACTTCAATCACTCTAGACATTAAGACAAAGCATTGGAAGTTAAAAGCAGCATGGTATTTATTACAAGAATAATAATAATACCACAAGAACAAAGAATACTAGAAAATAGGTACTGATAGGAAAGTCTGAATATATATAATCTTTAGAAAAAGCTTACGAAAAAGTTACAGATGACAAGGATGAATGCCCCAGGGAGGCGTTTGATTTAGCAATCGATGTTCATGATGCCTTTCTGACGACCAGGGCCGTCTTCGTTCGTTCCTCTTCTTCTTCTCTTCTTCTCTCGTCCTCTCCCTTTGCTTCTCTCTTCTTCTCCCTTTGCTTCTCTCTTCTTCTTTCTAAACCAAGGCATATTTATTATAAAATGTCAAGCCTTGGTTTCACAACACATGCACCTGATTGGCTGGCTGTCCAAATGATTGATGAATTAATTCAATGTCCGTTTTCCCACACAACAAAACCTTTGATGTGCTCTGAGGTATCAGTAGTTCTTCCTGTCCCAGGCTATAAAGCAAATTGTTGTTCCAGATGTCCATCTATAAAGTAATCAATAGCCTGAGGTATCAGCTCAGCATCCTTTCCCAGGCTATAAAACCAAATTAGCACGAAGCTATGAACAAGTGTTATAAAAGTAAGGTGTAAGGGAAGAAAACCTGCTTTAATTTGTTAATTTCATCTGTTGTCTTGAACAAAATATAATGGAAACCAAAATGTACAGATTTTATACACCATAACAATGATTGTCAATATATAGTAATTGTTTTGTGAGTGTTATGAGTGTTGCTGTCATTAAGGATTTGATTATCATTATTTCTTTCAATGAGGTTCGTATTTGTAGGATGTGTTGTGTTCAAGTTACATTCCGTGTTTGTGAATCCGTTGTAAAGATAACAGGTTTCATTCATCGATTCGTTTCTTACTGCATCAGTAAACAGCTCGTCTTCCTCTTTATCTGAGACGTGACACACTGCATGCACGGGTTATTTTTTTACAGTGTGTTCCTTTAGCGGGACATTGACTTTTTCCACCTTGTGCTTTGTTTCCGTAGTAGCTGCACTTATGAATATGTTTGTATGTGTCACACCCTTCATATTTTTTTGCTGCCTTCTCAATTGTGTAATTCGGTTTTTGTTCAGCACTCTTTGGAACTGTTGCTTTTTGTCTGTGCACTGCGTCAGTCACGTGAGCCGCTCGGTGTACATGCATCGAAGGTTCCCAGCTATGCTGGTGCCATCTTGTGCGATGTCCACGGCTGTATTTAATGTTAGCTAAGACCCGGCACTTAAAAGTTTCTCTCGCAGTTTCGCTGAGTTTGTGCCAAACACCACCCTGACAATCTCATCTTCGTCTGCATAATCACTGTCCTTCACCCGTGAATATTTAGCAGCAGTGTTTCTATTGGATTGCCGCTGACAGACGGCTTTATATGGGCAGGTACTCCGGTTACTCCGCCTCCCAAGGCCATCGAGCAGAAGTCTATTATAGTATATGGACGAAAAAATAGGTTCCAGTTATGACCATTATGTGTAGAATTTTTGAAATGAAACCTTCTTAACTTTTGTAAGTAAGCTGTAAAGAATGAGCCTGCCAAATTTCAGCCTTCTACCTACACGGGATGTTGGAGAATTAGAGCATTCGTAAGTGTCACTTGGAGCCCAGATACATGTGTTTGTGGGCGTAATTATGGTCATTGCAGTGATTTATCTCTCTCTCTCTCTCTCTACACATATATATATATATATATATATATAATTCACTAAGACCATGGCAAGCAAGACGCATAATTGCTAAGGAAGGAAGAGAAGTTAACAAAGGTAAAGAAAGCTATTGTTAAGGGATGTTAGCTAGCGGGCTGGCGCGGCACATGATGATGTCATCAGGCTGAGTCAGCACCGGCTTGCTTTGGAGTGTATTATTACAGCAGTTCACAGCACAGCCAGCTTTACAATACAATACAATACAATACAGTTTATTTTTGTATAACCCAAAATTACACAGGAAGTGCCGCAATGGGCTTTAACAGGCCCTGCCTTTTGACAGCCCCCCAGCCTTGACTCTCTGAGAAGACAAGGAAAAACTCCCAATAAAAACCTTATAGTGAAAAATGGAAGAAACCTCGGGAAAGGCAGTTCAAAGAGAGACCCCTTTTCCGGGTAGGTTTGGCGTGCAGTGGGTGTCAAAAGTAGGGGGTCAATACAATACAATACACAGAACAGAACAAAACCTCAATACAGCATAATAATAAAAATTTTAGAAGTACGGTTTAACAGTAGATGATATGACATAATTAGGTTTGGATATTTTTAGAGTCCTGGAGACCTCATCCATCTAGCTGCCTCCCCATTTGGCCATGCCACGGCTGAAACATTGCTCCGATGAAAGGACCCCTCTTTCCCATGATTCCTGTGATCCTCCATCAGGGATGACTTTACCATAGGCAGGCAAACAACTTGGCAGGTGGGCCGTGGCACCAATTGCCACATTTGGGTACCGAGAACAGAAACAGAATAGGTGAGGGTTAGTATTCAATTATAACTATCATGTTACTTATGTTTTAGTGCTAATGACTAACAACAGAGATGCAGTATGTACAGTTAATCAGCAGCTCTAGTCAGGATATGCTAAACTGAAGTAGTGAGTCTTCAGCCGGGATTTAAAGGCTGAGACTGAAGGGGCATCTCTTATGGAAGCAGGAAGACCATTCCACAGTTTAGGGGCCCTGTAACTAAAAGCTCGACCTCCCACTGTTATTTTATTAATCCTTGGAATCCTAAGCAGACCGGCATCTTGAGATCTTAATGTGCGCTCAGGTTTGTAAGTCATGATAAGTTCAGACAAGTAAGCCGGACCTTGGCCATTTAATGCTTTATATGTTAAAAGGAGGATTTTGAAATCTGCCCTAAACTTAACTGGGAGCCAGTGTAAAGATTTAAGAACTGGAGTTATGTGTTCATATTTTCTTGTTCTTGTAATAATTCTTGCAGCCGCATTTTGGATTAACTGGAGGCTGTATAGAGAACAGTTTGAACAGCCAGTGAACAACGCATTGCAGTAGTCAATCCTACTAGAGATAAATGCATGAATTAATTTCTCACAATCCTGTTTATTTAGAAAGCGCCTTAATTTCCTAACATTTTTATGATGGAAAAAACATGTTTTGGACGACTTTGTAATATGTGCTTTAAATGTCATGCTAGAATCAAAGATAACTCCTAGATTGCGGGCTGATTCAGTAAAATTAATTGGGATTCCAACTGAGTTAAATGACGACAAAATATTGCTGTGATAAGCGTCATTCCCTCCAACAATTAACATCTCTGTTTTATCTGTATTTAAAGACAAATAGTTCTCATTCATCCAGTCCTTTAATTCACTAACACAACTAATTAAAGACATCGGAGAAACTTCATTTGATTTAAATGAAAGGTATAACTGGGTGTCATCTGCATACATTGAAAGTTAACATTGTTTCCTAAAGAGAGATCCCAGTGGAAGCATGTAAAGTGAAAACAGTAAAGGTCCCAGTACTGAGCCCTACAGGACACCATATTGAACTTCTGTGTATTGAACTGAGTGCTCGACTACTGTCATTATTAACTTGAGAAACAGCGATCACAATCGAAACAAAGAAGGAAATTGTGCGGAAAAATGAGAGTGGCGTTCGTGACCGATCTCGCTAATATGTACAGCATGTTGAAATCCACCATCTGAACAATTTTACAAAGACAAGATTTGCATAAGGAGGCTCCTTCTAAACAATAACCACCTTCCATTTCATTCTCCTCCTCCTCCCTTCTTACAGTCCAATGATGTCAAATCAAATGGTGAGTACAGTATGAAATTGTTGTTTACGGTAGGCTAGGCACGTTTTATAACTTTTTGGTTAGTACATTAGAAAAATTATTGGTGTTTTGGTAAATTATGCGCATTATACAACCCTTTTTTATTATGAAAAGGTTAAGTAAGTGTTGCTGTGGGAGGTTCGGAGCGCATTATGGGTATTTCCATTATTTCTTATGGGAAAAATAGTCTTGACTTACAACCAACTTGAGTTACAACCAGCCCTCGTGAACGAATTGAGTTCATAAGTCAAGGGTCCACTGTGTGTATGTGTGTGTATATACATGTATACATATACATATATACATATACATATACATATACACATATATACATATATATATATATATACATATATATATATATACATATATATATATATACATACATATATATATACATATATACATATATATACACATATACATATATATACACATATATATATACTGCTCACAAAAATTAAAGGAACACTTTAAAGAAACACATTAGATACATCAGATCTCAATATGAAGTTGGATATCTATACAAATAACGACAGGGCAATGTCTTAGGAACAAAAGGATGCCAAGTCTTTTAATGGAAATAAAAGTTTTCTGCCTACAGAGGGCTCAATTGTGTAGACACCCTAAAATCAGAGTGAAATGAAGATGTGGCAGGCTAGTCCATTTTTTAAAAAATTAATTTCTGCTACTCAAAATGCTTTTCAGTATCTTGTGTGGCCCCACGAGCTTGTATGCATGCTTGACAACGTCGGGCATGCTCCTAATGAGACGACGGATGGTGTCTTGTGGCATTTCCTCCCAGATCTGTATGAGGGCATCCCTGAGCTGTTGTACAGTCTGAGGAGCAACCTGGCGGCGCCTAATGGACCGAAACATAATGTCCCACAGATGTTCTATTGGGTTTAAGTCAGGGGATCGTGAAGGCCATTCAATTGTTTCAATTCCTTCATCCTCCAGGTACTGCCTGCATACTCTTGCCACATGAGGCCGGGCATTGTCGTGCATTAGGAGGAAACCAGGACCTACTGCACCAGTGTAGGGTCTGACAATGGGTCCAAGGATTTCATCCTGATACCTAATGGCAGTCAAGGTGTCTTTGTCTAGCTTGTAGAAGTCTGTGCGTCCCTCCATGGATATGCCTCCCCAGACCATCACTGACCCACCACCAAACTGGTCATGCCGAATGATGTTACAGACAGCATAACATTCTCCATGGCTTCTGCAGACCCTTCAACGTCTGTCACATGTGCTCAGGGTGAACCTGCTCTCATCTGTGAAAAACACAGGGTGCCATTGGTGGACCTGACAATTCTGGTATTCTATGGTAAATGCCGATCGAGCTCCACTGTGCTGGGTTGTGAGCACAGGGCCCACTAGAGGACGTTGGGCCCTCAGACCACCCTCAAGAAGTCTGTTTCTGATTGTTTGGTCAGAGACATTCACACCAGTGGCCTGCTGGAGGTCATTTTGTAGAGCTCTGGAAATGCTCATCCTGTTTGTCCTTGTCCAAAGGAGCAGATACCAGTCCTGCTGATGGGTTAAGGACCTTCTATGGTCCTGTCCAGCTCTCCTAGACTAACTGCCTGTCTCCTGGAATCTCCTCCATGCCCTTGAGACTGTGCTGGGAGACACTGCAAACCTTCTGGCAATGACACACATTGATGTGCCATCCTGGAGAAGTTGGATTTCCTGTGCAACCTCTGTAGGGTCCAGGTATAGCCTCATGCTACCAGTAGTTACACTGACCATAGCGAAATGCAAAACTAGTGAAAAACAGTCAGAAAAGATGAGGAGGGAAAATGTCAGTGGCTTCCACCTGTTAAACCATTCCTGTTTTGGGGGTCATCTCATTGTTGCCCCTCTAGTGTATCTGTTGTTAATTTTATTAACACCACAGCAGCTGAAACTGATTAACAACCCCCTGTGCTACTTAACTGACCAAATCAATATCCCAGAAGTTTCATTGACTTGATGCTATACTCTGATTAAAAAGTGTTCCTTTAATTTTTTGAGCAGTATATATATATATATATATATATATATATACACATATATATACATATACATATACATATATATACATATACATATAAGCGGAGCATGTAACCTAAATTAAAAGACCCATTGTCCGCAGAAAGTAAATCTGTGATATATATTTAGATGTGCTTACATTTAAAATCCGCGATAGAGTGAAGCCGCGAAAGTCGAAGTGCTATATAGCGAGGGATTACTGTATATGTATGTATATATGTGTGTATATATATGTATGTATGTATGTATATATGTATGTATGTATATATATGTGTATATATATATACACTTACCTAAAGGATTATTTGGAACACCTGTTCAATTTCTCATTAATGCAATTATCTAATCAACCAATCACATGGCAGTTGCTTCAATGCATTTAGGGGTGTGGTCCTGGTCAAGACAATCTCCTGAACTCCAAACTGAATGTCAGAATGGGAAAGAAAGGTGATTTAAGCAATTTTGAGCGTGGCATGGTTGTTGGTGCCAGATGGGCCGGTCTGAGTATTTCACAATCTGCTCAGTTACTGGGATTTTCACGCACAACCATTTCTAGGGTTTACAAAGAATGGTGTGAAAAGGGAAAAACATCCAGTATGCGGCAGTCCTGTGGGCGAAAATGCCTTGTTGATGCTAGAGGTCAGAGGAGAATGGGCCGACTGATTCAAGCTGATGGAAGAGCAACTTTGACTGAAATAACCACTCGTTACAACCGAGGTATGCAGCAAAGCATTTGTGAAGACACAACACGCACAACCTTGAGGCGGATGGGCTACAACAGCAGAAGACCCCACCGGGTACCACTCATCTCCAGTACAAATAGGAAAAAGAGGCTACAATTTGCACGAGCTCACCAAAATTGGACAGTTGAACACTGGAAAAATGTTGCCTGGTCTGATGAGTCTCGATTTCTGTTGAGACATTCAAATGGTAGACTCAGAAAACAGAATGAGAACATGGATCCATCATGCCTTGTTACCACTGTGCAGGCTGGTGGTGGTGGTGTAATGTTGTGGGGGATGTTTTCTTGGCACACTTTAGGCCCTTTAGTGCCAATTGGGCATCGTTTAAATGCCACGAGCTACCTGAGCATTGTTTCTGACCATGTCCATCCCTTCATGACCACCATGTACCCATCCTCTGTTGGCATACTTCCAGCAGGATAATACACCATGTCACAAAGCTCGAATCATTTCAGATTGGTTTCTTGAACATGACAATGAGTTCACTGTACTAAAATGGCCCCCACAGTCGCCAGATCTCAACCCAATAGAACATCTTTGGGATGTGGTGGAACGGGAGCTTCGTGGCCTGGATGTGCATCCCACAAATCACCAACAACTGCAAGATGCTATCCTATCAATATGGGCCAACATTTCTAAAGAATGCTTTCAGCACCTTGTTGAATTAAGGCAGTTCTGAAGGCGAAGGGGGGTCAAACACCGTATTAGTATGGTGTTCCTAATAATCCTTTAGGTGAGTGTATTATATATATAGAACAAAAGGATGCCAAGTCTTTTATTGGAAATAAAAGTTTTCTGCCTACAGAGGGCTCAATTGTGTAGACACCCTAAAATCAGAGTGAAATCAAGATGTGGCAGGCTAGTCCATTTTTCAAAAACTTAATTTCTGCAACTCAAAATGCTTTTCAGTATCTTGTGTGGCCCCCACGAGCTTGTATGCATGCTTGACAACGTCGGGGCATGCTCCTAATGAGACGACGGATGGTGTCTTGTGGCATTTCCTCCCAGATCTGTATGAGGGCATCCCTGAGCTGTTGTACAGTCTGAGGAGCAACCTGGCGGCGCCTAATGGACCGAAACATAATGTCCCACAGATGTTCTATTGGGTTTAAGTCAGGGGATCGTGAAGGCCATTCAATTGTTTCAATTCCTTCATCCTCCAGGTACTGCCTGCATACTCTTGCCACATGAGGCCGGGCATTGTCGTGCATTAGGAGGAAACCAGGACCTACTGCACCAGCGTAGGGTCTGACAATGGGTTCAAGGATTTCATCTCGATACCTTATGGCAGTCAGAGCACCATTTCCTACGCAGTAGATGTCTGTGCGTCCCTCCATGGATATGCCTCCCCAGACCATCACTGACCCACCACCAAACCTGTCATGTTGAGCGACGTTGCAGGCAGCATATCGTTCTCCTTGTCTTCTGCAGACTCTTACACGTCTATCACAGCTGCTCAGGGTGAACCTGCTCTCGTCTGTAAAAAGTACAGGGCGCCAGTGGCGGACTTGCCAATTCTGGTGTTCTTGAGCAAATGCCAGTTGAGCTCCATGGTGCTTGGGCAGTGAGTACAGGGCCCACTACAGGACTTCAGGCCCTCAGGCCATCTTCATGAAGTCTGTTCCTGATTGTTTGGGTAGAGACATTCACACCAGTGGCCCTCTGGAGGTCATTCTGTAGGGCACGAGCAGTGCTCAGCCTGTTCCGCCTTGCACAAAGGAGCAGGTATCGGTCCTGCTGATGGGTTGAGGACCTTCTACGGCCCTGTCCAGCTCTCTGAGAATAACAGCCAGTCTCCTGAAATCTCCTCCATGTTCTGGAGATTGTGCTGGGAGACACATTAAACCTTCTTGCTGCAGCACGTGTAAATGTGCCATCCTGGAGAAATTGGACAACCTGTGCAACTTCTGTAGGGTTTAAAGAATCGCCTCATACTGCCAGTAGAGATAATCTCAAGCCAAAACTAGCACGAGTGGAAAACCAGCCAAAAAAGATCAAGAGGGAGAAACTTGAAATGACCTCCACATGTAAAACCAGTCCTGTTTTGAGGGTTTTCTAATTGTTGCCACTTTAGTGCACCTGTTGTTAAGTCCATGAACACCAATACAGCTGAAAGTGATTAACAATGACCTCAGCTGCTTAACCAACCAGAAAATTATCAGACAGGTTTAATTGATTTCATGCCAGGCCCAATAAAAAGTGTTCCTTTAATTTTTGTGAGCAGTGTGTGTGTGTGTATATATATATATATATATATATATATATATATATATATATATATATATATATATATATATATATATACACACACACACAGTGAAACCTCGGTTTGCAAGCATAATTTGTTCCGGAAACGTGCTCACAGTCCAAAGCAGTTGTATATCAAAGTGAATTTCCCCATAAGATATAATGGAAACTCAGATGATTCGTTCCACAACCCAAAACTATTCATATAAAAATGATTAATACAAAATATAAAATAAAAATACATAAAACATATTAACCTGCACTTTATCTTTGAAAAGAATCATGGCTGGTGCGAGTGAGTTTCTAAACTCTTGTGGAATTCCACCCAAAGGGACGTCACACGGAAGAGCGTCCCACAGCAATCACAGTCTCCCAGCGCTGTAGCGGTTCGATGTAAAAGCGTATCCAAAAAGATCGTGGACATGCTATAAGCACCTGCCGTCGATGGGTGATACAAGAACATTATAAATGTACAGGGCACAGTACTGCTTGGCAACGACCCTTCCTGACTGCTGTGTCTGTGTATAGGAGAGTGGCAGATCCCGCTACAATAAATAATCGCGCTGTTGCTGTTTTAAGCTGAATAAAGCTGGTGTTGTTAAAGTACTGAGACTCGGCATCTTGTTTTGGGGCGCAAGACGGAGACTCGCACGTCATAGCACACACACACACACAGTCACAATGCTGTAGTAAACCGTATACGCTCGTACGGATGTTGACTATATGAGTGAGGCACGCAGGCTCAGACTGAGATTAGGAGACGACTGCCCATGAGAGAGAGAGACACACACACACACACACGAGAGAGAGAGAGAGAGAGAGAGAGAGAGAGAGAGAGAGAGAGAGAGAGAGAGACAGACAGACAGACAGACAGACAGACACACACACGCACGCGAGAGAGAGAGAGACAACACACACACACACACACACACACACACACACACAAGAAAGAGAGAGAGACATACACACAGAGGCATGTGAGAAAGAGAGCACACACACACACACACACACACACACATATATACTGTTAAATGTTGTTTATGAGGGTCACTTGAACCAATCCTGCATTATGAGAACATCACAGGAGCGTCTTTGTAATTCAAGATGTCCTTGTAACGTTGGTGAAATGTCAGACATTGTGTCATTTAAAAGCATTTATACCAAAACACCTTTTCAGTTTCTCTTTCTGTGAATTGTGTATAACACTGTGTCCTGCATGAGTTACAGCGAAATGCGAGTTACTATTTCATCGTGATAAAGAAGTTGTACACATGAAGTACAGTATATATCAACCAACACATTAAGTTTGTGCAAACGCATCCATAAGTAAACCTTGCAACGAAAAAGAAATGAGAAAGAGAGCTTCTCCATTGTGAAATATATTGCAACGATGCTTGACAAGTTGCATCATCCAGGGATAAATCGCCAAACAAATAATCTGCCATTTCATTTGTAGCAAGTTATAAAAACGGCAGCTTTGCACTGTCGCAAGTGCTTTTTCCAACTGGTCTTTTCTTCCAAGATCCTCGTGAAGAGCAGAGAATCGATCCATTGCGGTGCTCGGCGCTGACACTGCGATACTGTATATCCATGCTCAAAATGACAGACCTGCACATTGAAGCCAAGTTCATTGAGAAAATAAAAGGTAAGGATATTATTCTACACAGTTTTAATTATTCTACATAGTCCTAGTATTTTATGTTACAGTGTATATAATGTGTTTATTTCCTGTTCTTTTTCAGGTCATGGCGTGTTTCCAAAAACATTCATTCTAAAGGGTAACTTTGTTACAGAATTCAGAGTTTTACTTCTGAACCAAGAAAAACTAGAAAAAAAAATGTAATTTGCCTTCTTCCACGTCTGAGTACTGGCTCAAATACAAATGGAAGTCTTTCTGGTATGTAGATTGTTACAGTATTTGTAGTGGGATGTACAGAAAATGTACTTGATTGATGTTACTGGTAAAACAAAGAGCGCATTTCTTTTTTTTTTTTTCTTTTTATGAACTCAATGACACACCTCATCTTTCTTTGCTTTAAGAGGCATTTATCTAAATGAAGAAATGACTTGTGGCTCTGGAGGATGAGCTCTTCCTTGGTGACACACTATGAAGAAGGACATGGTGAGCCAGTCGTGCTGGACATGCAGTAGGACAGTGTAGGGAATTTGTATACTGCTGTTGTTAATGATTTTTAAATATAACACGTATTACTATGAGTCAGAATTGCAACTGAAACTTGTTGCAAACCTCAGAAAATTTAAGAAACCAGTAATTCATTTTACAAGAAAGAGAGACATTTTTACTTGTGTTTCATTATTTCTGCATGTGAATTCTAATAACAAACTATTGCAATGCTTTAATGTTAATAGTCTAACTTTAATTATTAAGCCTGCTGAACAGGGGAGATTTTAATTATTTTGAGCAATAACCTAAATTGCATTTACTTTGAAAGTGTAAAATTTATCCTTTAACATATTGGACAATACTTTACTAAACATTAGTTAGTTTTTTTAAATTATGTTCCTGAGGTGTTTTTTTTAAATATCTAAAGTAACTGTTTTGTTTTTTTTTGTGATAACAGTACATAATTACATTCTTGGTGACCGAAAAGGGAGAGACTTTGTATTTTTACAAGATGTGTTGTGTTTTTAAGATCAGTAACTAGTTCTGGACTGTAGAAATGGGATTAGAAGTAAAGGTTTATTGGCTTCCAACCATTTTGCTCCTTTCATATACCACTTGGGTTTATCTGTTACTGTAGATATTTGCTATAATTTCACTTACACGTATTTAGTTTGTCTTATCCTAAAAAAATCAGGATATATTGGCTCAAGTGTTACCTAAGTTTTGCACAGAAATCTTGTCAACTCTGTGAACATGTGTACAATTTATTAAACTTGTTCACATTTTGATTTTCAGAAATACATTTCTGAATATTTCTTCACTGTGCTGCCGTTATGTAAAGATGTGGCTGTTTTTAGCAAGAACTTTCCTTTTTGTTTCAAATTGTAAAGCCTCTCTCCAAGCTTTTCTCAGTATGACAATGTGAACCTGCAGCTCTCACAATATTCTGTTTTTCAATGCCGGTGGGCTGTGGTTTCATGTCACATAACATCTACTGTACCACAAAGCACCACCACAAGTATTATAAGGACCTGATCATTAATGAAATATAATGCAATGACTCCTTAAGTATTCTCCTTCATGGTTTGATTGTCGTTTTACAGTGCACATCCAGTACCAGGTTCAGGGGACTCTGTCAGTGACCCATCAACTCTCAAAAATCTAGTATCTTATCTATACTATCTAAAATAGTATCTTATGGTATGCTTATATGGTAAAGATACCAAAATTCATATTTTGATTGGCTGCCGTTTAACACAATATTTCTTTCTTATAGAGGAACAAATAAAGTTTCTTGAAGAAAGGTTTAAGACCGTGGTCAAAGAAGGACGTATCTGCTCTCCTGAAACACTTCAATATTTTCTTCATTTTAGTGAAAAAAAATGTAAAACATAGTTTACAATAAAATATTTGCAGATTTGAATATGTGTGGTTATTTGAGGTTTTCCTAACTACAGTATTCTTAGACTATACAGCAGTAGCGAGAGTTCACACTTTATCATATATAACCATATTTTTTCTCATGTACAGTGAAATTCTTGCTTGCATGTCTTAGTAATACGCAACATGCCACTGTTGAAACTCTGTGTTTGTCTGTATATGTATATTTGTAATAAATATTTCAAAGCAAATGTTACCAAAAGAGATTTGCTGTAAAAGTTATTCTTATATAGAGATTGTCTCTTTACACTTAGTCAAATAGTGGTTATTTTCATAGCTTCATTGGCTTAGGTTTTAAAAACATTTACAAGTACAGTTGATTTCTATAATATTTTCAATTAGTTTAAGAGAATGCACTGAAAATGCCTATGGCCTAATCAAAGTTTTTCTTAAAGCAGATCTTGAACAATGGGAAACAAGAATAATGTATTTCATTCAGTAACTAATTCAATGTCAGAACAATTTTTTAGTGAACAGGTTGTTAAACACTGCATGAAAAGAGGTGTATCTGTACTAAGAAACTCCTGTATACACCACTGATTTTCGGAAGTATCTACAAGTACCACTGAGCGTATACATCAAATTCCACCAACCTAGGAACTTCCGGATTGATACCAATTCGGATGTATCTTGCTGAGGGATTCTTCCATGGTACAGCCATTTGTTGCCATGGCAAATAATCCACTCAAGGCTCTTTCAAGGAGACATTCACATCTCAAGAACCATTTGCATTTTACACCTCTGCACTACTCTGCTGTTCTACATTGGTCTTTTATCTCAACATTGATTGGTTGATTTAATAAAAAAAAACAATTCCATTGATCACACTTTTTATTTAGCCCAACCCAAGCCCTCATAACTTAGTGACTTGATTGGTTATTGGACAGGTATGTAGACGGACCATATACACTCCCCACCCCCACCACCCACTGTACTGTACATTTCCAGCACCGTTTAAAAAATGAGAATAAAATTGATTCAGAAATGTTTTTATTAAAATAAAACCAAACACTAATAAATATACAACGTAAGAATAAGAAAAAACTGAAAATATGGAGAAAAAATGTGCAAATATGACGGTGCAAGTAAATTAAAAGCAATGAAACAAACTGAAACAAACACATGCACCAGTGCTTATTAAAGTTCCAAAAATTAATCTTCTTCTGGCCCGATTCCATCAGCTCTTACACGCTGGCAAAGCTCAAACAATTGTGGGCTCCTGTGAGCTGGAGACCTCACAACCCACACCTGTCTTCCATCAACGATGCCATCCTCTTCTTCGGACATCAGGTCCAGAATCGCAGTCTGCCACAGTTCTATCTCTGCATCTGTTTGGATGACTCTAGACCTGGACTCCAGCAACTGCAAAACACACCATATGTTAACCCCTAAAAACACCCAGAGATGTACCAAACTTTATTTATATATATATATATATATATATATATATATATATATAAATTTGTACACTTACTTGTCTTTTCCTTTGTCGGTTTTTAGCCCCTATCTTAATGGAGTCTCTTAGCTGGAAAGAGAGTAGTGTCATTAATTACATTTAAAATGATTACAGCTTCCTGTAACATTGAATTAAAAACGCTTTAGTAGATACACGCATACATGCATAGGAAACAAAGAATTTTCAAACAACATCGTATAATTCGGACGTGACAAACTGTTAAATAAGCTAGACGCAAGGAACAAAAGTAGATGTGTAGCCAAGCGCTAACTTAGGCTAACTTGGCGAGGTATCATTTTCTACTATATTGTCGGCTAACATAAAGCTCAACTTACCGCAATGCCCACGTTATGCGCCCTCTTGACTCTCTTAAGCGCATGGCTTGACTCTTCCTGCGGTCTTTGCTCGCTGAACTTGTGTTCAAGCGCATCAAGACGCTGGATAGCCTCTTCGGGAAGAGCAGTAAGCAACCTGCTGCTAATCCCCCCACCCGGCTATGATAACAAAGACAACACCTCTACTTGATAGTCATTAACATATGAAAGGCTCTTACACCTCACAGCCATCACACCTCATTGCTAGCTGTGAGGATTCCTTGAAACTTCCACCGATTCCTGTATACATCCACATACGTAAGGTATCTGGTTGTTTCACAAAATTTCCTTTTGCATGCTACCTTTCCAAACACTCTACCTCATACATTTGGCACACGTAGAGTTTAGCAGAGAATTCCCATACCATATTTTTCCGGATACAGCTCTTTTAATGCAATGAAATCCAATCAAGTACTTCAATCTTAATCTTAATTTAGGAATTCATTTGCTATATTCCAATCATGTATAATGCCCTAGGACACTTTATTTATAGTCTGAGGCCTAGTCTAGGTATAAAGCTGTGTTTATCATATCCTGTGTATGATGGTGAATTTAGGTACTCATTTGCTTTACTGCATTTATACACATTGTTCTAGAGTCATTTGTTTGTCCTTTCAGGCTTCACTTGGTTTGAGAGGCCAAAGAAGATTCATACGTTCATAATGAATATACAGAATTTTAGGTAAAAAAATAGATATAAATAGCGAATATAATGGAAGTTTAGGTATAAAGCTGTGTTTATCGTATGTTGTGCAGAGGCGGCCTTTGGGGGTGGTGACTAGGGCAATCGCCCCAGGTCCCGCGCCTGAGGGGGCCCCGCGATAGGAGATTCTTTTGTCACCGTCAGCTCATCATACAAATATACAGTGCCTCTGCAAGACATTCAAATCTGTTATAGACTGAAATACGGTACATGGTGGATTTCTTCGGAAACCAGACATAAACGAGGACTTGTTACTTTAGAAGCCTTTCCCGGCATCTATACCAATAACCAAGAAAGCTCTTAGCACAATATTTTTGGTTTCAAAATACCGTAATTATTACGCCCTTCAGTTTCAGATTTACATTGGGTCAGCAAAGAAGGCGACGCTAATACCTTGTAGGTGTCTCCAAATGGCCTTATCTCGACTCGATGTCGAAATATAGAGTGAGAAATCATGTCTTGCTTTTGGGTAAAGAGTAGTCCTCGGCAGGGCATTCCTAATGGACGCCTCTGCTGTCAAAGCAGCTGTTTGGTAAGTGTTTGCTTTATTACAAGTGTTCTGTGTCTCCGTAAGTAAATAAGTTTGCCGACTCCAGCGGGTTTGCCAGAAACGACTTATCTAGTTTGTTAATTTTGCATGCAAAATGTTTCTGAATCATTAATTAAGTTGGTTAAAGGCCACTAAACCAATATAAGAACAATTACAATATGTAATGTAATCAAATGACCAATGGTACCTACATAAGGCAACATGTTTTTACACAATAATAAGGCGTACAGCATTAGAGGCGGACAAGCCCATGAGCTTGGTGGTACGGTATATACAGTGTGCTCCTGACTGTTGAAGTGAGAGTGAGCACCATGGTGAGAACAAAGAGCTGTCAGAGGACTTCAGAAAAAGATTGTAGCAGCCTATGAGTCTGGGAAGGGATTTAAAAGATCTCAAAAGATTTTGAAATCAGCCATTCCACTGTCCGGAAGATAGTCTACAAGTGGAGGGCTTTCAAAACAACTGCCAACATGCCCAGGACTGGTCGCCCCAGCAAGTTCACCCCAAGAGCAGACCGCAAGATGCTAAAAGAGGTCTCCAAAAACCCTAAAGTGTCATCTCGAGAACTACAGCAGGCTCTGGCTACTGTTGATGTAGAAGTACATGCCTCTACAATCAGAAAGAGACTGTACAAGTTTAACTTGCATGGGAGGTGTGCAAGGAGGAAACCTTTGCTTTCCAAGAGAAACATCGAGGCCAGACTGACATTTGCCAGAGATAAAGTTGACAAAGACCAGGACTTCTGGAATAATGTTCTTGGACAGATGAGTCCAAAATTGAATTATTTGGACACAACAGCAGAGGACATGTTTGGCGAAACCAAACACAGCATTCCAAGAAAAGAACCTCATACCAACTGTGAAGCATGGAGGTGGAAGTGTCATGGTTTGGGGCTGCTTTGCTGCAGCAGGACCTGGTCAGCTCACCATCATAGAATCCACGATGAATTCTACTGTGTATCAGAAGGTGCTTGAAGAACATGTGAGACCATCAGTTAGAAAATTAAAGCTGAAGCGAACTGGACCATGCAACATGACAATGACCCAAAACATACTAGTAAATCAACCAAAGATTGGCTGAAAAGAAGAAATGGAGAGTCCTGGAATGGCCAAGTCAAAGTCCAGATTTGAATCCCATTGAGATGCTGTGGGTGACTTGAAAAGGGCTGTACGTGAAAGTAAACCCTCAAACATCTCACAGCTGAAAAAGTTCTGCATTGAGGAGTGGGGTAAAATTTCCTCAGACCGATGTCGAAGACTGGTAGATGGCTACAAGAACCGTCTAGTAGCCTACACTTATGGCTCTCGGCCCCGCATATGACACTCGCCCAAGGCCCCGCGTACTCCTAAGGTCGCCTCTGTCCTGTGTATTATGGTGAATTTAGGGATTCATTTCCTATACTACAATCATACACATTTTTCTAGAGTCACATATTTGTCCTTTCAGTCTTAATTTCCTTTGAGAGGCCTAAAAAAGACTTGCAGTATACGTCCATAGTGAATGTACAGAATTGTAGGTAAAACATTCTGTTTATCATATCCTATGTATGACAGTCAGTTTAGGTATTCATATCCTGTATTGCCAACTTGTATAATGCCCTCTGCTTGTAGTCTGAGGCCTCATAACTTGGCAGGCCCAAAAAGACATACTGTATATGTCAATAGCGAATATAATGAGGTTTAGGTTAAAAGCTGTGTTAATCATATCCTATGTATGATGGTGAATTTAGGTACTCATTTGCTTTACTGCAACTATACACATTGTTCTAGAGTCATTTGTTTGTCCTTTCAGGCTTCACTTGGTTTGAGAGGCCAAAAAAGATTCATACGTTCATAATGAATATACAGAATTTTAGGTAAAAAATTTTGTTTATTCTATACCATGAATGACAGTCAATTTAGGTATTCATTTGCTATACTGCAATCATGTATTGTATAATGCCCTAGGACAATTTACTTGTTGTCTGACGTCTCACATGACTTAGCAGGCCCAAAAAGACACGTATGTCAATAGCGGATATAAGGAAGTTTAGGTATAAAGCTGTGTGTATCGTATCCTGGGTTTGATTGTGAATTTAGGTATTCATTTGCTATACTGCAATTATACACAATGTTCTAGAGTCATTTATTTGTCCTTTCAGGCTTCATTCCGTTTGAGAGACCAAAAAAGACTGATACGTCCATAGTGAATATACAGAATTGTAGGTTAAAAAATTCTGTTTATCATATCCTATGTATGACAGTCAATTTCATTTGCTATATTGCAATCATGCATAATGGCCTAGGACAATTTATTTGTAATCTGATGCCTCACATGACTTGCAATGCCAAAAAAGACGCATATGTCAATAGCGAATATGATGAAGTTTAGGTAAAAAGCTGTGTTTATCATATCCTGTATATGATGGTGAATTTAGGGATTCATTTGGTATACTGCAATTTTACACAATGTTCCAGATTCATTTGTTTGTCCTTTCAGGCTTATAGAGAATTGTACAGTAGGTAAAAAATTCTGTTTATTCTATACCATGTATGACAGTCAATTTAGGTTTTCATTTGCTATATTGCAATCATACATAATGCCCTAGTACAATTTATTTGTAGTCTAAGGCCTCACATGAGCTTGCAAGGCCCAAAAAGATACGTATGTCAATAGCTAATGTAATGGACTTTAGGTATAAAGCTGTGTTTATCATATCCTATGTATGATGGTGAATTTAGGGATTCATTTGCTATATTGCAATCCTGCATAATGGCCTGGCACAATTTATTTGTAGTCTGAGGCCTCACATGACTTGGCAGGCCCAAAAAGACTCATATGTCAATAGCGAATATAATACAGTTTAGTTAAAAAGCTGTGTTTATCATATACTGTGTATGATGGTGAATTTAGGCATTCATTGGCTATATTGCAGTCATGTATAATGCACTTGGACAATTTATTTGTAGTCTGAGGCCTCACATGACCTTGCAAGGCCCAAAAAGACACGTATGTCAACAGAGAATTTAATGGAGTTTAGGTATAAAGCTGTGTTTATCATATCCTATGTATTATGGTGAATTTAGGTATTCATTTGCTATATTGCAGTCATGCATAATGGCCTGGCACAATTTATTTGTAGTCTGAGGCCTCACATGACTTGGCAGGCCCAAAGAGACAGACCTGTCAAAAGCGAATATATTGAAGTTTAGGAAAAAGCTGTGTTTATCATATCCTGTATAGGATGGTTAATTTAGAGATTCATTTGCTAAACTGCAATTATGCACAATTTTCTAGAGTCATTCATTTATCCTTTCAGGGCTCATTTGGTTTGAGACGCCAAAAAAGATTCATACGTCCATAGTGAGTAACAGAAGTAGGTAAAAAATTCTGTTTATTCTATACCATGTTCGACAGTTTAGGTTTTATTTTCCTATTTGTTTTATTTGTAGTTTTAGCTCTAATCGAATTGAAAGGCTCAGAAGGACACGTTAGCTAGTAATAAATTTATAGAAAGGTATATAAAAATGTTCTCTTTATTTTGCTCTTTATTTAACTGTGAAATTAGAGTTTCATTTGTAATTATATATATTGTAATTGTGCACAATGCTCTAGGGCAATGAAATTATGTATTGTTTATTCCCTTGGTCGTAAACTTAATCTTAATATATCTTAGTGTGTTTGTGGTACATTTTTTGTTGGTTTGCTGTAGTAAAATTTTAATAAATGTTTCCCTTGTTTTGTGTGTTTTTATTAATGCCTTACTCAAAACCCCAAGTTTTTATGACTTATATTTTTAATGACAATTTACTGTTTCTTTGCTAATGATATATGAAATGAGTGTAACTTAAAATCGGGTGTAGGTTAGTTAGGAGCATGTTGTGACAGTGCATTGGCACACCCAACACTTGATGATAATAATTGGAAATTAATTAAATTGAACCTTTACATTCATTCATGCAATCAGACTACAGCCATAACTGAGAATCTAGAAACCATGTTTGTAGTCTACATAATTCCAGTTATTTCAAATCCTAATACAGTATATTATATTAACAACAAAGGTTTTTATCAGTAGCTTTTTTATAAATGATATTTGGATTTTTTATTTTTATTTTAAAAAACTATTAAAGGCATAATATTTAATAATTTAAGTCTCTAATATTTGACTTTCCTGAAGCAATTATTAAGCAGTCATTTCTAGTCCTCACAAATATTTTGGTCCCTTTAATGTAGTGTGTGATTAGGAATTTCTGTGTGAAGTAAATGTCCTCATAAACATCATATGTCCTCATAAAAAATAAAAAATGAATGTCCCCTTATGCATTTATATGCATTTTTTTTAATGATAACATTGAAGGAAAGTGATGTCCTCATAATGCAGGATTGGTTCAGGTGACCCTCATAAATCACATTTACCAGTATGTCTGTGTATATATATATATATATATATATATATATATATATATATATATATATATATATATATATATAGTGGTGTGAAAACTATTTGCCCCTTCCTGATTTCTTATTCTTTTGCATGTTTGTCACACAAAATGTTTCTGATCATCAAACATATTTAACCATTAGTCAAATATAACACAAGTAAACACAAAATGCAGTTTTTAAATGATGTTTTTTATTATTTAGGGAGAAAAAAAATCCAAAGGGCTGAATCAAGGTGCATTGCTGAGAAATGATGGTCACGTTCACAATTCAGATTCTGTTGTCTTTAAGAAAGGCCTTTCTTTCTTCCAAAGACTTTGCCCTAAATGCTCTGCACTTTTTAAGTGGGTGTGGTTTCTTGTTAATAGAGCAAATTTTGTCTGAGTTCTGATTCTGCACTGAGAGAACATTTGCTGTTGAAACAACTTTTGTGACAACATGTTTTATGTGCAGATATGGGAATTCTTGAGTGTGAGTGCTGATAAAATGATTTTTCTCTTGCTTGTGAGCAGGGTTACTGATGAGGATGAAACGAGGGTCATTCCTGGCTAGTACTTCTTAACATATAAATTAAATAAAAAAAGAAAAGGGGGAAAGCATCTTTTATTGTTGACTTTATACTTGGAACCACAGGACATCCATTTCTCTTGCAAAGTATGTGGAAGCTTCTCTACAATGGGATTTATGCCACGGGAAGTATCTAAGATGGCAAGTCCAGGTACGTGCTGCTTTAAGAGCTTATTTTAGAATATTACTGATTAGATCCTGCTATGTTTTGAAAAAAATCTGTACAGATCCTCTAACTGAGTATTTGATTTTTTTTCAATTTTAAATAGTTTAAAACATCGGTTTCCCACTGACTTAAAAGAGGAGAGTTTGGATTCTTCCAGTTTAGCAAAATAAGTCTGTGTGCCAAAAGTGTAGTGAATGCAGTCACAGTTTGTTTGTCCTACTCCACTTTAAACCCATCAGGAAGAACCCCAAACACAGCTGTTAATGGGTTAGCAGGGATTGTGAAATCAAGGCTGTCTGAAAGGTAATTAAAAATTTTGGTCCAGAATGATGTTAATTTGGTGCAGGCCCAAAACATGTGACCCAGTGAGGCTGGGACTTGATTGCAGCGTTCGCGGGTTGGATCTTGCCCTGGAAACATTTTGGAGAGTTTTAGACGAGACAGATGTGCTCGATATATAGTTTTACGTTGAATAATTGTATGCTTTGCTAATATGGAGCTCAAGTGAATTCTCTGTATTGCTATTTTCCACTCCTTTTCTGATATATTAATTGAGAGATCTTTTTCCCAGTGTCCTCTTGGATCTTTGAAAGGGAGGGACTGTAAAATGATTTTATATATTGCAGAGATGGTGTCTGAGTCCTTGAAATTGAGCAATATTTTTTCCAGCATGGATGAGGGTGCAAGATGACGAAAATCGGGAAGGTTCTGTTTAATAAAGTTCCTAATTTGAAGATAGTGAAAAAAATGTGTAGCTGGAATGTTAAATTTGGAATGTAATTGTTCATTGGATGCAAAGATGTCTATATAAAGAACTCTAAACAAGTTAATCCCAAATTCTTTCCAGATATTAAAAACTGCATATGTTTGCAAATGTTGAAAGAGGTTGTTCTCTTGCAGATGTGCCACAGATAAAAGTTTCTCCTTCTTAAAATGCTTTCTACATTGGTTCCATATTCTAAGTGAGTGAAGCACAATTGGGTTATCAGTATATTGCCGATAGCTTGCATTTATTTGGGCACAGAGCAGGGAATATAAAGAAGTACTGCAGGATTTTAGTTCTATTGCGGACCAAGCCTGTGTATGTTCTTCTATTTTTGTCCAGGTTTTTATAGCTTGTATGTTTGCTGCCCAGTAATAAAACTGGAAGTTAGGTAGAGCCATGCCACCTTCTGCCTTTTGTCTTTGTAGGGTCGCTCTTTGGATACGTGGATGTTTTGAGTTCCAAATAAATTAGGTTATTGTTGAATCTAATTGCTTAAAAAATGAATTATTGATATATATTGGGATGTTTTGAAATAAAAATAGGAGCTTAGGAAAAATATTCATCTTAACAGTGTTAATTCTTCCAGCTAGAGTGAGATGAAGGGTTGACCATCTATACAAGTCTTGCTTAATTTTTTCCATGCAGACGGCATCTTTTGTTGATAAAGAGCTTTATGTTTGCTTGTGATGTTTACCCCTGGGTAAACCAATGTAGTAAAAAGGTATTTCCATTTAATCATGTCAAATGCTTTTTCTGCATCCAATGATAATAATATTTCTGGGCGTGTTTGATTTAGTTGGTGAGTATATTACATTAAACAGGCGTTGAAGATTTGAAGATAAGTGTCGGCCCTTGATAAATCCAGTTTGATCTTGTGATATTACCGAAGGGCGCACTTTCTCCATCCTTCTTGCTATGATTTTTGAGAGTCTTTTAACGTCATTGTTCAAAAGTAAAATTGGTCTCTATGATGCACATTGTAATAAGTCCTTATTTTGTTTTTGAAAACGGTGATTAATGCTTGGCGAAAAGTTTGAGGAAGAGTTTGATTGTCTCTAGCTTCTGTAAATGTTGCTAATAGGAGGGGAGCTAGCTGAGTGGAGAATTTCTTATAAAATTCTGCAGGGTAGCCATCAGGGCCTGCTGCTTTCCCGCCTTGAAGTGACTTTATAGCATCTAGTAATTCTGATAATGCCAGAGGTTTATTGAGTTCCTCCGCACTAAAAGTGTCTATTTGTGGTATCTGTAATGTATCCAGAAATGCATTAAATTGTGTATTGTCTTCTTTAAACTCAGTAGAATATAAGGATTTATTGTAGTCTCTAAATGTGTGCATTATATTTTAGTGGTCGATGATTTTGTCTCTGTTCGTGTTGGTGATTGGGATTGTGTTGCGGACTTCTTGCTTGTGAATTTGTTGAGCTAAAAGCTTATTAGCTTTCTCTCTGTGTTCATAGTAATTATATCTGGATTTATAAATTAGTTGTTCAGTTTCTTTAGTTGTCAAGAGGTTTAGTTCTGAATGCAGAGCCTGCCTTTTCCTATGTAGAGCCCCGCTTGGAAGCCTGGCATGTTCTTCATCTATTCTAGTAATTTCTCTTTTTAGCTCTGCTACTTTCTTGGTTTCTAATTTATTTCTGTGGGAAAGATATGAGATAATCTGTCCTCTTAAGAAGGCCTTAAGAGTTTCCCAGAGTATTCCTGCAGAAATCTCTGAGGATGTATTTGTCTCTAGGAAGAAATTGATTTGTTTGGATATAAATTCTGTACATTTCTCGTCTGCTAATAGAAGCGGGTTGAGATGCCATCTGCGAGGTGAGTGTGTGGGGCATAGTAACTTTAGCTCCAAGATCAGAGGTGCATGGTCAGAAATAACAATAGCATTGTTATAGATTTAATCATCAAAGGAAAGAAATTATTATCTATAAAGAAATAATCAATTCTTGAGTAGCAATGATGTACTGGTGAGTAGAAATAATATGTACTTGAGTTTGGGTTTAAAATCCTCCAGGGGTCTGATAAGTTGTGATCAGTTATAAACTTTGTAATTATCTTTGCAGTGTTAGATGCCGTCCCCCTGTGGTAGAAGTCCTATCTAAGAGTGGATTTAAAACACAATTAAAGTCCCCAGCCATTATAATTTTATGAGTGTTCAGATTGGGAATGGATGCAAATAAATTTTGTATAAATTCCTTATCATCAACATTAGGTGCATAAACATTTATCAAAATCATTTTACAGTTAGATAAGTCTCCCATGACTATCACATATCTCCCTTCAGGATCCAATACTACATCTGATGCTACAAATGAGACTGTTCTATGTATGAGAATTCCCACACCTCTAGTTTTCTTTGTAAAGCTAGAATGGAACATTTGGCCAGTCCAATCCTTTTGCAGCGGGAACTGATTCTTGGTTAGTAAGTGGGTCTCCTGTAAAAATACTATTTTAGCGTTTAAACCTTTAGGTGGGAGAGTACTTTCTTTTTAATTCGTGACTCAGGCCTTTAACATTCCAGCTCACGAAGTTAACTGTCCCATCATGGAGACATTGATTCTGAATTTTTGATGTCATTTTATAGTCTTAACTTAGTTTATAAGCTTTAACCTTAATTTCCTATTTCCCCAAGAGTTATTGCCATGCAGCCTATTGTTATGTTGTTAATTATAAAGATTAAATGGATAGATTAGGTATAGATATAGCCTGCTCTCTTTCTCTCCCTCTTTAACCCCCTGCTCCCTTTTTGCCTCCCTACGTGAGGCTAGACCCCACTTCACACAGTCCCGGTCCTCTGACATACCCAGAGACAGAGCATGTCCAAAGCATAACAAGCCCCTACACATCGGCGTTTTAGGAATAAAGAATAGAGATATCTATTAACAATATAGTCTAAATACTGTATGCCTAAAATATAATCATTAACAAACTATGAACTTAAAATATATATAATCATCAGCAATCTTAATGTATTAAGATAATAAACCTGGGGGATGGTGTTAGAAAGTGGTCCAGAATAAGCATAGCAAGTCTTAATACAATAATAGCAATAACAATAAACCAAGTGTATGATGTTAAACAGTCTCGTTTAGGGTAGAGAAAAAATAAATAAGATAAAAAAAAAAGAATTAAGCACAAACGTCTATATCTGTAATTAAAACATAAACATATAGCGTCCGAGTAATAAAGAGGATAAACAGTGGAACCTCGGTTTATGAGTAACTTGGTTTACGAGTGTTTTACAATTCGAGCAAACATTTTTAATAAACTTTGACTTGATAAACGAGCGATGTTTTGCAATACGAGTAGTATGGTTACACTTTGTCTGCTGAGCGTCATGTGATCACAACTGAGCTAATGGTTCTTCTCTCTCTCCTTATCTCGCTCGCTCGCCCAGCACGTCTCTCTCTCTCTCTCTCTCTCCTTATCTCACTCGCTTGCTCGCCCAGCGTGTCTCTCTCTCTCTCTCTCTCTCTCTCTCTCTCTCTCCTTATCACGCTCGCTCGCTTGCCCGCTCTCTCTCTCTCTCTCTCTCTCTGGCAATCGCCTCCTATTCTCCGCCTGAGTCTGTGTGCCTCACTCATATAGTCAACATCCGTACAAGCGTATACCGTTTACTACAGCATTGTGACTGTGTGTGTGCGCGCTGTGAAGTATGAGTCCCCATCTTGCTCTCCAAAACACGAAACTGTGTCTCAGTACTTTAACACCAGCTTTATTCAGCTTGAAACAGCAACAGCGCTGTTATTTATTGTAGCGGGATCTTTATAATGTTCCTTGTATGACCCATTGACGACAGGCGCTTATAGCATGTATGCGATCTTTTTGGATGCGCTTATACGGCGAACTGCTACAGTGCTGGGAGACTGCGATTGCTTTGGGATGCTCTTCTGCGTGTCGTCCCATTGGGTGGAATCCCATATGAGTTTAGAAACTCACACCAGCCATGATTCTATTTATAGGTAAAGTGCAGGTTAATTTGTATTATGTATTTTACTTTATATTTTGTATTAATCATTTTTATATGAATAGTTTTGGGTTGTGGAACGAATCATCTGAGTTTCCATTATTTCTTATGGGGAAATTCGCTTTGATATACGAGTGCTTTGGATTGCGAGCACGTTTCCGGAACGAATTATGCTCGCAAACTGAGGTTCCACTGTATAATGATAAAAACCTGTATCTTAACAAATAGATCAGACATTCTGAAACACTATTGTGTTTCAGAATGGTGCCGGGATCAGCTTTCTTAATTCCTTTTCTGCTTCTTTTTTGCTGGCGAAGACATAGAATTGACCGTGCAATTCCACTTTCAGTTTGGCAGGATATAAAAGGGTGTATTTGATATTGGCTTGCCGTAACCGCTGTTTAATGTTATAGAAGGCTGCGCATTTAATAGCTGTTGCTGGAGAGAAATCTGGGAAGAGGAATGTGGTTATTTTCATATTTAATCTCTTGCTTGTGTCTGAGGAGTGCCATCACCTCTTGCTTAAATAATAATCTCGAAGCGAATAATAAAAGATCTAGGTCTAACGGTGTTTGATCCGCATACGAGATAAGCCGCTTCTATCTCAGAATCTGCTTTAAAGTCCTCTCCAATTATTTTAGAGACTAGTTCAGCTGAGAATTTCACTGGGTTTGGACTTTCTCGATTCTCAGGCAGACCTTCAATTCTAATATTATTTCTTCTGCTTCCATCTTCCAAAGCTGCCAGTCTGTCTCCAAGTTTTTTGCATTCGGAGTTGACAGATGTTGCTTTTTCATCAGCACTAGCAGCTATATTTTTGGCTGTTTCAATCCGAGTCGTGAATGTCTCCTTGACATATTCCAGTTGATCAGCAAGTGTGCTCAGTTTAAAACGAGGTTTCCAGAATGTGCTTTTCAAATTTACCCAGCATATCTTTAAAGCCTGCCTCAAAGCGAACACATATGCGTTTCTCCAAGTCTTTATTATCCTATGTTCTTTTTTTGACTGAAGTTCCATTACTATCATCTTTGATAGAGATTCTTGGAAAAATGTCTAAGCTTTTAAAGACAGCATCTTCAATTACTTCTGGTGCAGCATATCACTCATTCAACCTGTCCCAGGCTTTCCAGAGGGCTACTCCTGGATTATTGATGTGCACTTCATGGATTCTCTTTACATGCTCAGATGATTCTTTTCCCAACCACAGGTCCAGCTTTTCTGCTGCTGAGAGCCACAAACCTACAGTAATATTAGTGAATGAAGACTTCCAAGCCCTAAATTTCTCAGGGTAAACTTATCTGATGACATATGCCTCTTTCCTTTCACAGAGGTCTTCCCATCATTGTCTTCAGCCACTTCTAAAACTTTAACGGCTGCCTCTCTTTGCAGTTTCAGCGTTTCCATCTTGGCTTTCTCCATAGCCATTCTAGGTTGTTCAATCTGTAACCTCACTTGCGCGTGCATGTGTGGCATCTGCTTCAGCGCAGGTAATTGCTACTGTGCTGACTGATGATGTGATTGTCCATGCACCTGCGGAGCTGGCATGGAAGAGTTTATCAGTGTTTTTCATGACACAATGTTACTTGCTACCGAAACAGAATCCCAAATGCTGAGAGCCTTTTAACTGTACTGTTTTTGTCTGTGATGTTTGAACCATAGAGTCAGGAGATAGCGCCTTGCCCCAGTTTTATTTTGATTTTATGAGGTTAGAGTGAAACTGAAAAGAATCAAATTACAAATAATTACTGATTTAAAATAAACAATATAACGTGGCTATATGTTTATCTTATTACTTTAAAATAATGCTTACATGCTTTACTTCTATGGGACTAACAAACACTGACTATTTGTGAAGCTTACTGTATAACTACTGCCTTCCTTTAATGAATTATATTTCCGCTTCCTTTCAACTATTTACATGAAAATTCTTTAAGTTATGTTAACATTCCTTTAAATAACAAAGTGTATTCGTCATCTATTTCTCTTATGCAAAAGACTATTACTTCCATATAATTTCCTTGTTAATTTGCTGTAGCTTTTAAAAGGTTCTGAGCTTAGCATTAGGGAATCCATTCCCGGGAATCCCGGACTCCCGGGGATGACACAGTGCATGGGCATCTCACATGTAAATGGTTTTAGAACGACCAACAATTATTTTTAATAAAACTACTGCAATATGTTGACACCAATAAAACACTAACCTTATCTACAAGCAGTTCATGCTGTCATATACCAACATGTATCTAGTTCAGGGGTAACCACACTTTTTTGGCTTGCGGGCTACTTTTAAAATGACCAGGTCAAAATGATCTACAGTACAGGCCAAAAGTTTGGACACACCTCCTCATTCAATGTGTTTTTTTTATTTTCATGATCATTTACATTGGCAGATTCTCACTGAAGGCATCAAAACTATGAATGAACACATGTGGTGTTATGTACTTAACAAAAAAAGGTGAAATAACTGAAAACATGTTTTATATTCTAGTTTCTTCAAAATAGCCACCCTTTGCTCTGAGTACTGCTTTGCAAACTCTTGGCATTCTCTCGATGAGCTTCAACCGGTACTCACCTGAAATGGTTTTCACTTCACAGGTGTGCCTTATCAGGGTTATTTAGTGGAATTTCTTGCTTTCTCAATGGGGTTGGGACCAGCAGTTGTGTTGTGCAGAAGTCAGGTTAGTTGGACAATCATTTATTTTTCAACAGGCTGTGTAAGGGCTATTTGACCAAGAAGGAGAGTGATGGAGTGCTGTAAATGGTCATGAAAATAAAGAAACCACATTGAATGAGGAGGTGTGTCCAAACTTTTGGCCTGTACTGTATGTATGTATATATATATATGTGTATATATATATATATATGTATATGTGTGTGTGTATATATGTATATATATATATATATATTGTGAACGGCACCGGGCACAGACATGGACATGTTGTTATCACACCACCACACGTTTATTTACAGATTATTTACAATTATTACGGTCACCAAGACCCCAGTTCATTGGTCACAAAGACCCCAGTTCACTGGTCACAAAGACCTAGTCACGTGCACAAAACCCCAAACACTCAATGTCCTGGCCACAATGCCTTTCTTGGGCGCTCCACTCTCCACTGCCCCCTCCTTCCACCCGACTCCAGCCCTGAATGACGGGAGACGGCCCCTTTTATGGAGGACCCGGATGAGCCCCAGGTGTTCCCGGCAATCTTCTGGCCACGCCCAAGTGTGGCGGAAATGCCGGCTGTCCTCCCGGCAGCTCTCCGGGCGCCGTCATAAATCTTCCCCAGCACTTCCTGGGTGTGGCAGGAGTGCAGGGGAAACAAGTCCCAAGGCATTGGGGCGCCTCCTGGCGGTGGCCACGGGCCCCTACAGGGAAGAGCTTCCAAGCCCTTGACCCGGGGCCCCAAAGCAACCCGAAGGCGAACCCCACGTGGTCCAGGCAGGGCTCTGACCCTCTTCCCGGCCCTCCTGGCGCCCCGCCGGGTCATGGCCCCTGGCATCCCTGACAGTGCCCCACAGCCAGCGAAGACCACTGCGTGGGTAAGAGCGACCCGTCCCCGCTGAGGGCAGCAGAGCCCCAAACGGGTCCCACTCGAGGATAGCCGGGTCCGCCCCGCACTCCTAGCAGGGACAGGGCGGAGACACAATCTGAGCACCAACCCATGGTGCATCCCTGTGCCTCGCACAGGTTGTGCTCCCCCCTTTTACCGCACCCGGGGCCTCCTCGGTCGGCACCCCCTCCGAGACCTCCACGCCCCTTTGTTCTGAGGCACTCGTTCCCCCGTTGGCTCCTCCAGCTGTGAGCGCACCTGCGCACCGACAGAGAGATCATTCTGCAGACGGCCCGACATCAGAGGGCTGTTCCGCCACGAAGGGGTTCCTTCAGCTCGCCCGGGTCCGTCCCTACAAAAGAGAATACAGGGCAGAACCGCTGCCAAAGCACCCAGCTCGTGCCACGCACGGGCAGCGTTCCCCTCCAACCGCACCCCGGCACTTGCCTGATCGGCACCCTCTCCGCGGCTTCCGTGTCCTCTCGATGATGGAATGCCGGCACCGCCCTCTCTCCGCCCGGCCTCAGGGATTCCCTCTGCTCTTCCAGAGGGCAGCCAGCCGCACGCTGCACCCAGCAACGCTCTCACCTTATTGGAGGAATCGGCACCCAGCCTCTTAATCCTCCCTTTACTGGACGCCTTGACGATATGCGGCTCCGTATTAATCAACACGAGCCCCTTTCCCGTCTGCGTCCGTAACATATCGGAGGAATCGGCACCCAGCCTCTTATTCCTCCCTTCACTCTGGGACGCCATGACGGTTTGAGACTCCTTATGGAATAAAAGGCGCCTCTGTCCCGTCTGCGTCCCTATAGTCGGCGCAAGACCAAGAGCTTCACTCGGGCGGAGCGCTAGGACCCGGGCACTTAGCAGCCCGTGTCCATTCCGCTGCCCCTCTCGGACTCCCCTGCCAGCGCATACAGTCCGCGGCGCCGCACCTCCTGTCGGAGGGCTGCTTACTCGGAACTGATCATTGTCATCACAGCCTTTTTCAGCAGCCCCTCCCATATGCTTTACGGAGTCGGCTGTACTCACCGCCTCCGCGTACCTCTCGGCTGGAGATTCCAGCGTCAGCGCCCGTCCGTTGTCGATCGAAGCGTTCTCAGCGCCCGGCGCTTCCTCTCCAGTACCAGCACCTCAGCCGGAGGGCACATAGCACCTGCAACACACGCTGCCCGGCGGGCTGAAGGGACGCCTCCAGCTCCGCCAAAGCAGCCGGCAAAGACAGGAAGTTAACCGACGCGGAGCCTACCTGACTGTCGGCCTCCGACGCCGCCACTTCCTGTGGGCCTTCTCCTCCGCCCAATCGGGTCTCCCCTGCCCGTGATGGACATTCCTGGTCCCGCCTCTCTACAGTCATCGGCGGGCACACAAGACACACCGTCCAATCGCGTGCCTGTCAGGGGGAGGGACTTCCGGTCCGCGGCCATCTTGGCTCCCTTTCTGCGGCGGCGTGCTTGCCGGCAGCCTTGCTGTTGGCAGCACCTTCGAGCTGCAGCGTCTCCTCCTCGCAGCCCCCGCGCTGCGCCGTCCCTACCGAGCCCCGCAAACCAGCATCGCCCGCCACTGGCGGATCCGGGAGGTCCCTGCCTGGAAAATAAACACACGCCCGCCCCCAGGGCCGGCCGAGCAGGCAGGGAACTCACCTCCCAGGTCCCGTCAAACCGAGGAAACGTCCCTCGGCGTGGCCTCTCTGGACGCCATGCCGTCCCGGGCGCCTCCAGTAATGGCGTGATCGTGGGAGCCCGCTGCACTCTTCCAATGCACGCCCGCCCGCCGCTTCAGGGAATAACGGCCCTCCTGCGGACCCCTGGCGGTCCGTGGGGTTCCTTTACCCAGCGGGGCTGTGTGCACGCAGCCCCAGCGAGTACGTGGGTGGGGTCCCCTGCTGCGCCGGGTCGTCCACAACAGATTGTTTGATAACAGGTCTCCGCCTTGAAACAGGCGGAGCATCCTGCCGACTTCGCCAGATGTGAACGGCACCCGGGCACAGACAGGCGGACATGTTGTTATCACACCACCACACGTTTATTTACAGATTATTTACAATTATTACGGTCACCAAGACCCCAGTTCATTGGTCACAAAGACCCCAGTTCACTGGTCACAAAGACCTAGTCACGTGCACAAAACCCCAAACACTCAATGTCCTGGCCACAATGCCTTTCTTCGGGCCGCCTCCACTCTCCACTGCTTCGTCCTCCTTCCACCCACTCCAGCCCTGAATGACGGAGACGGCCCCTTTATGGAGGACCCGGATGAGCCCAGGTGTTCCCGGCAATCTTCTGGCCACGCCCAAGTGTGGCGGAAATGCCGGCTGTCCTCCCGGCTGCTCTCCGGGCGCCGTCATAAATCTTCCCCCAGCACTTCCTGGTGTGGCAGGAGTGCTGGGGAAACAAGTCCCAAGGCATTGGGCCTCCTGGCGGTGGCCACGGGCCCCTACAGGGGAAGAGCTTCCAAGCCCTTGACCCGTGGCCCCAAAGCAACCCGAAGGCGAACCCCGTGGTCCAGGCAGGGCTCTGACCCTCTTCCGGTCCCTCCTGGCGTCCGGCCGGGTCATGGCCCCTGGCATCCCTGACAATATATATATATATATATATATATATATATATATACTTGCAAAATACCCGCGTTTTGCAGTGGAGAAGTAGTGTGTTAAAGAAGTAATGAAAAAGAAAAGGAAACAATCTGAAAAAAACGTAACATGATTGTCAATGTAATTGTGTTGTCATATACACACACACACATATATAAACATATATATACACTATATATATTGTGAAGGACCGAGGAGACAGCAATAAGGGTTGGGGTTTCCGGCCCCGTATATTGTACAGAACTTTTTCAAAAAAAGAAAACAGGTCTTTGCATAAACAAAACAGTTCATAACGCGACGCCGACTCCGGGCGTCGCGGCCATTTTATTGGGGAGGAGCCGGAAGTGGAGGGATGCCGGGAAGGACCGCAAGGGAGGATGGGAAGGATGACGTCAGGGCAAGATGGCGGAGGAAGGGCGGAAGTATCGCACTGCGGTCAATCCAGGCCTATGGTGCAGGATGGTCTTTCTTTCTACGAGGAAGCAGAGGGAGAAAGTTAATACCCCGCCATTCCCTGGCGCGAATGGTTTCCCAGGTGCTATCGAATCAATCCAAGGCCTCCTACTCGCGCGTGCGTGACAATATATATATATATACAGTACAGGCCAAAAGTTTGGACATATACACACATATACAAATATAGACATATATATATACATATACATATCTACATATATACTGTATATACACATATATATATATATATATATATATATATACATACAAATCTACATATATATATTAGTGGTGGGACTCGATTAAAAAAATTTATCTAATTAATTAGAGGCTGTGTAATAATTTTGATTAATCATATGTAATCACACATGAAAATTTGCCCCAAATTGCATATTTTTTTTTTAAATTTAAAAGGGTTTTAGTGGGTGACAGAATCAAATAATAGACATGGACATGAATATTGTAAACAAGCTATTTTAATTTCTGAAAAAAAAAAATGCTTTTAAACTGCATTTCAATTCAAAACAGAAACAAAAATATCATCCCTGGCTAAAATGGGGCAGACTTAAAAATAAAGTGGTAGTTTAAGTACTTTAAGTACATTTTCAGAATGGTATTGTCTTTAAATAATAACAACCAAAATTTCAACATAAAGTGCAGTTTTTCTTCTTAAAAAAATAAGTCAGAAACATAAAAGGTAATTTGATCAGCTTCATCTTTAAACTGTGAGTAACCTTAGCCAAAATTATTTTGTACATTAGGCTAAAATACTGTGATCAGTGAACATTTTGTATTTAGAGGTAATTAGAATTACTAACGGTCACGGAAGTCCAATGATCCCCAGTAAGAGCCACAAAGTCCGCTTTCTGTAATGCATCTAATTTTGCTTGCTTTTCAGTGTGCACAAAACCATGCTTTTATCAAGGCTTCGGTCGCGGAACGCGCTTTATTCCGACTAACATTTTTGTAGCTCTGATGTGTGCATCAGTGTAATCGATTTACCAGGAAATCATGCATTGACAAAAGTTCCCCTTTGCTTGGAATTGAAAGTGTGATTAAATGCGTTATTTTTTGTAACACGTTATGGAGTACATGCATCAAAGCTTCTCAGCTGTGCTTGTGCTAAGAAAAGGAAACATTTTAAAAATAACGTAAAATGATTCTGTGTTAACCGCATATTTTTTCATACGTCTCAAACCAAGGAGATGGGAGGGTAAAATGAATCGGGAAGCGCACGTACATACTCAGTGCATCCCGTCTCGGGAATCGAACCTCGGATGTCGGCGCTAGACGCGAAGCCTCTACAATTGCGCCACGCCGTGTGACTTGTCTATTTGAGAGTATGTAGAGTATGTATGCGTTTCGCAGTGGAGAAGTAGTGTGTTAAAGAAGTTATAAAAAAGAAAAGGGAACATTTTAAAAATAACGTAACATAATTGTCAATATACAGTAATTGTTTTGTGAGTGTTATTGAGTGTTGCTGTCATCAAGGATTTGATTATCATTATTTCTTTCAATCAGGTTCGTATTTGTACAATGTGTTGTGTTCAAGTTACATTCCGTGTTTGTCAATCGTTGTAAAGATAAGAGGTTTCATTCATCGATTCGTTTTTTTACTGCATCAATAAACAGCTTGTCTTCCTCTTTATCTGAGATGTGACACAGTGCATGCATGGGTTGTTTTTTTACACTGTCTTCCTTTAGCGGGACATTGAGTTTTTCCGCAGTACATGCACTTATGAATTTTCAGACCCCTCATATTTTTTTGTTGCCTTCTCAATTGTGTAGTTTGGTTTTTGTTCAGCACTCTTTGGAACTGTTGCTTTTTCTCTGTGCACTGCGTCAGTTCACGTGAGCCGCTTGGTGTACATGCATCGAAGGTTCCCAGCTGTGCTGGTGCCATCTCGTGTGATGTCCACGGCTGTATGTAATGTTAACTAAGACCCGGCACTTAAAAGTTTCTCTCACAGTTTCGCTGAATTTGTGTGAAACACCACCCTGACCATCTCATCTTCCTCTGCATAAGCACAGTCCTTCACCCGTGAATATTTAGCGGCAGTGTTTCTATTGGATTGCCGCTGACGGATGGCCTTATATGGGCAGGCACTAAATTACAAACGCCAGCGGCTTGCTGTCTATGAACTTAATTTAAACTTTAGGTTTACACCGTGTTTTGTTTCTGATGTAGCAGCACTCATGAATATGGTTGTATATGTCAGTCGTTCGCTTCTTATTGTTTCGCTGCCTTCTCAATTATATAAATGTTTTCTTCAGCGCTTTTTGGAGCTCTTCCTGGTTTTCTACGTACTGTGTTTATAGTCAGTTCACGTGATTACGTGGGAAGCGTGATGATGTCACACGAAACCCCGCCCCCCACGGCCATCCAGCTCAACTCCATTACAGTAAATGGAGAAAAATAGCGTCTAGTTATGACCATTACGCATAGAATTTCGAAATGAAACCTGCCCAACTTTTGTAAGTAAGCGGTAAGGAATGAGCCTGCCAAATTTCAGCCTTCTACCTACACGGGAAGTTGGAGAATAAGTGATGAGTGAGTGAGTCAGTCAGTCTGTCAGTTAGGGCTTTGCCTTTTATCAGTATATATATATATATATATATATATATATATATATATATATATATATATATATATATATATATATATATATATATATAAACTGCTCAAAAAAATTAAAGGAACACTTTGAAAACACATCAGATCTCAATGGGAAAAAGAAATCCTCCTGGATATCTATACTGATATAGACTGGGTAATGTGTTAGGAACGAAAGGATGCCACATCGTTTGATGGAAATGAAAATGATCAACCTACAGAGCCCTGAATTCAAAGACGCCCCAAAAATCAGAGTAAAAAATTTATGTGGCAGGCTAGTCCATTTTGCCAAAATTTAATGGCAGTAACTCAAAATTGTACGCAGCACTTTGTATGGCCCCTGTGTTCTTGTATACATGCCTGACATCATCGGTGCATGCTTCTAGTGAGATGCCAGATGGTGTTGTGGGGGATCTCCTCCCAGATCTGGACCAGGCCATCACTGAGCTCCTGGACAGTCTGAGGTGCAACTTGGTGGCATTGGATGGACCAAAACATAATGTCCCAGAGGTGTTCTGTTGGATTTAGGTCAGGAAAGTGTGGTGGCCAGTCAATGGTATCAATTCCTTCATCCTCCAGGAACTGCCTGCATACTCTCACCACATGAGGCCAGGAATTGTCGTGCACCAGGAGCCACTGTACCAGCATAGGGTCTGACAATGGGTCCAAGGATTTCATCCTGATACCTAATGAGCAGTCAAGGTGCCTTTGTCAAGCCTGTAGCGGTCTGTGTGACCCTCCATGGATATGCCTCCCCAGACAATCATTAACCCACCACCAAACTGCTCATGCTGAATGATGTTACAGGCAGCATAATGTTCTCCATGGCTTCTCCAGACCCTTTCACTTCTGTCACGTGCTCAGGGTCAACCTGCTCTCATCTGTAAAAAGTACAGGGCACCAGTGGTGCATCTGCCAATTCTGGTATTCTATGGCGAATGCCAATCGAGCTGCATGCTGCTGGGCAGTGAGCTCAGGGCCCATTAGAGGACATGGGGCCCTTGGGTCACCCTCATGAAGTCTTTCTGGTTGTTTGGTCAGAGACTTTCACACCAGTGGCCGTTTGGAGGTCATTTTGTAGGGCTCTGGCAGTGCTCATCCTGTTCCTCCTTGCCCAAAGGAGCAGATACTGGTCCTGCTGATGGGTTATAGACCTTCTATGGCCCTCTCCAGCTCTCCTAGAGTAACTGCTTGTCTTCTAGAATCTCCTCCATGCCTTTGAGACTGTGCAGGGAGACACAGCAATCCTTCTGGCAATGACACGTATTGATGTGCCATCCTGGAGAAGTTGGACTACCTGTGCAACCTCATTAGGGTCCAGGTATCGCCTCATGCTACCAGTAGTGACACTGACTGTAGCCAAATGCAAAACTAGTGAAGAAACAGTCTGAAAAGATGAGGAGGGAAAAATGTCAGTGGCCTCCATTCCTGTTTTGGGGGTCATCTCATTGTTGCCCCTCTAGTGCATCTGTTGTTAATTTCATTAACACCACAGCAGCTGAAACTGATTAACAACCCCCTCTGCTACTTAACTGACCAGATTAATATCCCATAAGTTTCATTGACTTAATGCTATACTCTGATTAAAAAGTGTTCCTTTAATTCTTTTGAGCAGTATATATGTGTATATGTGTATATATATGTGTATATGTATATATGTGTATATGTGTATATATGTATATATGTATGTATATATGTGTATATATGTGTATATATGTATGTATATATGTGTATATATGTATGTATATATGTATATATATGTATATATATATATATATATATGTTATATATATATATATATATATATATACTGTATATATATGTGTATGTATATATAGCATAGTTTTACTGTCAAATAATGCAAAGAGTACGCGACATGTGTTTCGCCCTTTACGTTGCGCCATGGTGTGTGGTTCGTTTATTTGACCGCATGTAGATCAGGGTAATTACATTCATGGCATTCGTAGTCTGAATCCCAATCTGATTGTATGGGTGGTATGGGTGGTTACCTACCAGGTAACGCTTGTGTCGGCAAACATCCGCCACAGTGCCTTCTTCAGTTGCGAGAAGCAGATCATAAAATGTTGCAAAATTTTACTGTCAAATAATGCAAAGAGTACACAACACGTATTTCGCCCTGATTCTGGGCTCATGAGGCTTACACACTCACTGCACCCCCTCTCGGAAATCGAACCTCGGACGTCCGCTTCAGAGGTGAAGCCACGGCGGGTGGTTCATTTATTTGACAGCATGTAGATCGGTGTAATTACATTCATGGCATTCGTAGTCTGAATTACAATCTGATAGTATGGGTGCATGTGGGATGACCAGTGTGTTAGAAGGAAAGAGATCGAAGACTTGGCCACCCTGTATGTCCATCAAGTGGTAAATGCCATAGGGAGGATATATGATAGAGTAACGTTTAAATAAAATTTTTTTTTTGAATGCAACGCGATCTACCTGATCACATACTGATACACTTGTTCTAAACTACGCCCGCGCTTGCCGTTGCTCTAAAACACAGCAATTTCAGCTTTTACCGATGCATCCAGTTTCTTGTCATCATTCTGTGATAGCAAGTTTCTTGGCGCAGATAATACGGATGCAACAGACTGACGCATTGCAATTTCAAGTTGCTGTTTAAAGCTGTTGTCTGACAGACTTCAATGAAGTCTGCCCCGTTCCGACATTTGTGAGCTGCCGAGTGCAGACTCCTCTCAGTCCACTGTGCTCAGTCTTAGTCGAAGTCGGGAGACTGACGACTGCTGCTGGTTGAATTAATCTGCAAAACACTACACCTTGGGCCAAAAATTATTATTTTCAACTATAACTCTGTTATTTCTTGATCGATTTTTACACGCTATATATGAGAGCTTGGAATGAAAAATGTCCGGGAATGGATTCCCTACCTAGCATGTTAAGCAAACGAGCTAAAAATCTTTTATCTTTCATCTTTCTTCAAATGGAGATTGTGCTCTTTCAGTAACTGCTTTGTTAATTCCATTTTATAAAGACTTTTTAAATGATTTAAAGAGATCTTAATTGCATTTATTTAGTTATCTTTAAATGATATCCAGATAACATTAAGTGTTTTAAAAATATCTCTAAATGATAACTTGGCTTGCCATAGCCCCATGGCTTTGGAACAGTGTACATTTGTTTATTAGTAATACTTCTTCCGTTAGTGCCTTTGAGGTCCAGATGAATACTTCATGACCGAAGGCTTTTCTTGGTTCTTGAGCTCTTCATGCCTGTACCACAGGCCCCCAATACTGATGCATCAGATCCCCTGGATGTGGTAACATTAGCAAAGGAATTTGTTCAGTTCTCAATGCAGTTTCTAGCCTCATTTCCCTGGTTTCCCAGTTCTAGCCATCTCAGCAGGGTGACTACCCTCTTTCTTCTTCTGCCAGGCTTGGGACTGTCCTTGGCGGAACTGAAACTGGAAAACAACTAAGAGCATGCAATAGAGGGTGCAGTTTTTCTCACTGTTTTTCGATGGGGTACTGACAGAATATGTGAATCATGTCTCTTTTTAGATAACTTAAGTTTCTACAGATGTCTCTAATATGGATGAATGTAGTACATACTGGAACCAGTTAACATAGAAAGCACATCAATAGATAAAAAATGTATAACTAAAATAATTGAATATGTAGTTTAAATAGAATCATTTAATATGTAGTTGATGCCACATCCAACTGTTGTGGCCAATGGTACATACCGTCACAAAAAAACCCTGCTTATGAGTATATACTCACCAGCCTTTTTATTAGGCACACCTTGCTAATACTGCATTGGACCCCCCTTTTACCTTCAGAACTACTGTAATTCTTTGTGGCATAGGTTCAACAAGGTGCTTTAAACATTACTCTGGGATTTTGGTCCGTATTGACATGATAGCATCACGCAGTTACTGCAGATTTGTCGCTGCACAATCATGATGCGAATCTCCTGTTCCACCACATGATGTGGATTGAAATCTGGCTATTGTGGAGGCCAATTGAGTACAGTGAACTCATTGTCATGTTTACAAAACCAGTTTGAGATGCTTTGTGACACAGTTCAATATTCTGTTGGAAGTAGCAATCAGAAGATAGAGTACACTGAGGTCATAAAGGGATGGACATCAATACCAAAAATAGTCAGATAGTCTGTGGCATTTCAGTGATGCTCAATTGGTACTAGGCAGCACAGTGTGCCAAGAAAATGTCTCCACACCATTACATCACCACCACCAGCATGAACTGTTGATATAAGGCAGGATGGATCCATGCTTTCATTTTGTTGATGCCAAATTCTGACCCTACCATCTGAATGTTGCAGCAGAAAGCAAAACTCATCCAACTAACCAACGTTTTTCCAGTCTTCTCTTTTGGTGTGCTATTGGGAATTGTAGCTTTACGTGCCTGTTCTTCTCTGACAGGAGTGGTATCCGATGTGGTCTCCTACTGCTGTAGTCCATCTGCTTTAAGGTTTGACTCTCTTCTGCATACCCCAGTTGTAACAAGTGTTTATTTGAGTTACTGTTGTCTTTCTATCAGCTCGAGCCAATCTAACCATTCTCCTCTGACCTCAGATGGCATCACATGGCATTTTTGCCCAGAGAACCACCGTTCACTGGATATTTTCCCTTTTTCAGACTATTTTCTTGAAAACCCTAGAGATGGCTGTGTGTCAAAATCCCAGTAGATCAGCAGTTTCTGAAATACTCAGACCTGGTACCAACAACCATGCCCCATTCCAAGTCCGTTAAATCACCTTTCTTCCCCTTTCTGATGCTTGTTTTGAACTTCAGTGGGTTATCTTCACAATGTTTTCATGTCTAAATGCATTGAGTTGCTGCTATGTGATTGGCTGATTAAATGTTTGCATTAACAAGCAGTTAAACAGGTGTGTAACTAATAAAGTGGCCATTGAGTGTATGTAATAATTATATTGCTTTTATTGAAAAAGAAACATAAGGTATTTATTTTAGCTATTTAAAATTTATTTTTTTGTTAAAAGTAGTCATTTAATAGCCTTAAATACTAAATTATGAGTTTAAGCAGTTTATTATTAGGGATTTACTGTATTTTATCTGCACTCTTTGAGTCATTTGTGCAGTTTTATTTGTAAAAAATCAAGACAGCTAAATATCCTCTTTAATAAAACCCCTGTGTGCGTCCAGGTGTCGGTGTGTGTGTGTGTGTGTGTGTGTGTTCTGGTGAAGTGCGCATGTGCGAGGCCACACGGCACGTGTTCAGTCTCTTCCTGTGCATTCCCTGTGTGTGCAGGGAGAGAGAGAGAGACAGACAGACAGACACACACACACACACGCACGTAGGCCGGCCGGCACGAGAGACAGTCACACACGCAGGCAGGCAGTCACGCACGCACGCAGGCCCGGGACAGAGTCAGACACACACACACACAGGCGCACGCGTGCATTGTTGCAATGTTACTTTTCTTGGTTGTTTATTAGATTACGGATTTTTCAAATGTTCATTTTTTTCCCTGTGCTTAAAACTCATTAAAAAAGGTTTTTTTAGCGAGCGGGTCGTAAGGTTATAGCGCAAACTCTTGCAGTGTTAGTTTTCTCTGTTGTTCAAGGTTTTCTTAGTGTTATTCAATGTTTTTACATTTAGTTTACTATTACGCTGTGCATTCAGTGGTATAATTAACTATATTTGTGCTTAAAATCTTAAAAAACATATATGTTTATATACAGTTCATACGGTCTGGAACGGATTAATTGTATTTACATACAATCCTATGGGGGAAATTACTTCGGTTCCACTGTATTACTGTCTGCCAAAATTACAGGCATTATATGGAAATACAAACCAGTATTACTGAGAGAGAAAATTAAAGGCACACAATACAGTGACGCATATTACAGCCACATACAAGGTCCCTTGCCATTTAGTATAGACTGTTCCTACTAATGTTTATGCACTACTGTTCTAGCGCCAGTTATTGTAACGGGCTTAATGTCTAGTACAGAAATATTTCCTAAGTCGTCATCTTAACATTTCACCTTCTGTTGAGCTAACGTGGACAGTTCAACTTGTGACTTATTAACTTTTTTAGTGTTAACTTTGTTAATATTCTTTACAGGTACTTATAACTGAACAGTTTACTGTGTCACGTTATTTTCAAATCTGGCATTGGTTTTATTTCTCTTAAGTTTATTTTACTCCACATTAAGCCAAATCTATAAAGAATATATAGGCACCTCAAGTATATCTAATGCCAGTTTGCATCATCTTTGTGTTCTGTGACTTATTCTTGATATTTTGCTTCTTTTTAAACTCGTCTTTTTTGATTTACCATAGATCCCGTTATATAAGCCGTGAATTTCGTCCTATATTTTTGGCTTGGAGTTTGGGGGTCGGTTTATACAACGAGTATCTTTTCAGATTCAAGATTTCCAGCGCAATGCCGGTTTTGCCGATGAATACGGAAGTAAATAATGACGAAACCACAGAGCCATCTTTCAGATGAAGTAACTTTGCATGCCGGTACTTTAAATTAAATAAAGAATTTTTTCAAAAAAGTATTTTAGTTGTTGATTTTATTAATAAAATTTATAATAAATTATCGGGAAGTTTAAAATGAAATTTTTTGTTTTGATTTACGACCAACATCTTGCGTTACAAAATGGATGTGGTCACGTGTATCCGCTTGCGTGATTGTAAACAAACAACCGAGAGCATTAGTAGCGTCAGTCGGAGCCCAGATGCATGTTTGTAGATGTAATTTCCGTCATTGCAGTGATTTACCTATATATATAATTCATTAAGACCATGCAAGCAAGACACATAATTGCTAAGGAAGGAAGAGAAGGTAAAATAAACCGATCGCAATCGAAAAGAAGATGGACATTGTGTGGAAATATCTCCTCCCTTCCTGCAGCCCAAAGATGTCAAATTAAATGTTGAGTACAGTATGAAATTGTTTCTAGAATAGAATGCCTTTTATTGTCACTATACGCATCTACAATGAGATTAAAAGCAGCTCCTTCAGTGCAGAAAAAAGTTCTGTCTCATAGCTGGTCTCGCTATGTTGTCTGGGATGTTGTGCGTGTCATGAAAAACACTCGAAACAGATGTCTGGCTCTGGACACCGATGTCTGTAAGGTTCTGAATGGTGCAGCGGATGTTCGCCGAACCGATCGTGCACAAACAAGGACAAAAAAAAGTACAAAAACAACAAAAAAGTGCACTGAAAAGGAGAGTCCTGAGCCGCTGCGACCATGTGTGCCGCCATGCTCCTAGCTTAATCGAAGTAGGCTAGGCAGTTTTATAACTTTTGGTTAGTACATTAGAAAAATTATTGGTGTTTTGGTAAATTATGCACATTATATTATATATCAAAAATGCCGGCAGTCTCAAATTCTCACCGATAAACATTATAAATATACCCGAAGAGACACTTTTAAGGAAATTTAGAAAATTTTGCTTGGAGAAGGGGGTCGGCTTAAATACCGGTCATCGGCAAATACATGTAATTTAGTAGGTAGAGAAGGGGTTCGGCTAATATACCGGGTCGTCCTGTATTCCGGGATCTACGGTACTGCAGGTTTTATTGTGTTCTTTGTAGCTTATTTGTTCAGTAAACCTTGATACTTGCTTCTTTGAAGATAAAAGGGCACAAGCATAAAATAAGCACCTGTTTTTAAAAGCGCTTCTTCCATTTACGGAGCCTTCATGCACTAGCAAAAGTTAACCGGTCTGTATTGATAAAACAGCAAACATTTTGGCCTTTTATATGGGCCAATTAACAACTGTAATTCTGCAGCAGAAATATGCGAAAACAAATTTGTAATCCATGCCAATAAACAACCACAAAAATATATGTTTGAAATAAAAACAAAGAATGATGTTTTTTAAAAATAAAGGCATTTGTTGAGCAACAGTTTCCGAGTTTGAGGAGGTGAGTATCGTGAAACAATTTGCTGCATAGATTCTTCAGAACCTTGACTAGAGATTGAGTGATGTGGCTCTTATTATTATTTTTTTTTAGTCCAGACTGAGTAATGTGACTTTTGATTTGTTTTTGTTTTTTTTAACTCCAATGATGAAGTTACTGTGTTATTATGGTGATAGTACTATGAAAAAACGACCTCTGTTAGTGGATTTAGTATTGTACCGAATATTTTACTGATGTAAGGTGACTTGTACAAGAATTGCTGAATTTCTTTAAGGTACATTAAATGAATTGAAGGTGCATTTTGGATTTCTTTTCAAAGCATCTATTTGTTTGTACCACTTTCAGGTCAGGAAAAAGTATCTGAGCAAGATGTCAATTATGGAAAAGTACTGGATTCACTCATAAGGCGAGACAGTGTTAACTCCATGGACTCAACTGTTTCCTCTGGCATTGGTAGTACAAGCACTCAGGCTTCCTTGGCTGATGACCCTGAGCAATGTGAGGTCATTAAACAGCAGAAGGAAGTAATAGAACGTGGTATTGAGTTGTAAGTACAGTATTTTTTTTTAAGTTTTTTTTTTTTTTACTTTTTAAGTTTTTTTTTTTTTACTTAAATATTTGTGCATTTAAAAAATTTTCCAGTAGTTTTTCCTTGTTGCTGTACATACTATATTAACAATTATGCTTTTAATTTATTACAGGTGCAACACATTTGTGCTTTTCACACAAAACATTCATTGAATCCAGTAAAGCCAAGTGTAAACATACATTTTTTAATTCAGGACTTTGTTTTTGGTCAATGTTGTACTGCAGGTACATGGTAAATGTAAAATTCACATTATGATAAATGGGTTTTTATCAAAACAATTATTCTAATTATGACAAAGTACCTGCTTCACTTTTTTTGCAATAAATTAGAAGTTATTTCTCATTCTTCAAAACAACAGAGCCATATTTTAGCTACTTTGTTTCATAGTGTATATGTATATACATCCAGAAATTTTTAATGACTAGGAAACACTCAGACCTCAGGACCTCAAAGAAAAGTGGTTCATTCGCCTCTCATGAAACACAGCATCCCAGGCTACTGTGCCACGGGTACCACTACCATTATGGTGCTTAGTTGTCTGCCTATTCAATTTGCTTTTCTGCCATCAGATGCCCCTACCATTTTTTTCCTGACATGCAACATGCTTGCATCAGCTGTGTTTTGTGTTCGTGTCTCTTCATAACGCAAGAAGGATCCAAAGCCCAGTAATGTGGCAGAGGAAGCCTGTATATCCAGTTCTTTTATTGTGCAGCACTTTCAAAAACCCTTGCAGACATAAGGAGAACATGAAATCTCTATGCAAGCGCACCCGGGACATGAGCATTAGTTTCCTTACTGTGAGGTAGCAGTTCTTCCACTGTGCTACCATGCCACCCCTTGCAAGAAAATTAAAGAACAAAATTCTTTCTCAAGAAAAATTTACCAACAAATACAGATTTTTGACCTTGTGATTTACAGTTCTTTATGACCTGTTCAGTCATTTTCCTTTTTTTCCTTTGACTCCAGTATCTGTAAGTCTGCATAGGAACCTTATTTTCCCTTTCTAGACTCTAAGATGTCCAATTTTCCTATGAAGTTACTTCACATTTTAACACAGTACGAAATGTGCATTACATTCAGCAATATGTACCAACAAAAGCACAAAATAATAGAAAATCATGGCAAAAATCCATAGTGTGCAGTACTATTCTGCACTGTTAGTGATGGCTATGATGTATTCATCTGTGTCAGAACTAGGGCACAACGATTTGGCAGAATTATCTAATTGTGATATTTCTGGCATATATTGCGATTTCAGTTTGATTTGCGTTATGGTTTTTTTTTTTTTTTTAAAGTTCGGTTCAGTGTTTACTTTGCACTATACAGTGCAACACAAATAAAACCTTAAAATTACTACAAACAACAGAAGCATAGCATAATATTTGCTTCCCTGACATCTCTACATTTTCTTAACCCTCATTGTGGTATTTGCAGATTTTTTTGTCAAGAGCACCAACATATTTGCTGGTTTAAGTCATGAATGCTGTTACATGAGTACAGTGAGTACATTGCCACCACTACTAAACAGTCTTTCTGAAGGTGAACTTATGGCTGGTATACACAGGAATTTGCAAGCCAGTTTGCCCAGTATTGGAACGTTAACTTGTGTACTAAGGCTGTCCAATTAGCCATAAACCAGGTTTGAATATTAAAATTCTAAATATATAATTATTCAAACTTAGGTTATTGATGCTGAGTGTAACAAGTATGTTTGTACTTATGTTTTATATTTAATAATAATTTAAAGGCCGCAGCAGCGGCAAGAACAAACACCAATTTAAATAAATTCTTATAGTACTCAGGCAACTGTTGTTAAAGAATCACAATCCCAAGCATTTGCACCCAATGAAAGTAAACTATGAGCACTGCTATCTTATTTTCAGTCTACTACTGAAAGCTAGATGCTAGATAAGTTTAAACCTCACAGACGGTTTGGCCTGAAAGCACTCTTTTTTTTCTCACTCCAGTCACTCAACCCTTCCTATAGATGTGTCTTGCACCCTCACAAAAAGGTGCTTTCCTCTGGGCTCCATCATGCATCAGCCAGATATGTCATAATATGCTGCCTAGGTGGTCCAAAAGGGCCTCAAACAACATTGGCATAAGTGCTTCATGCTTTGCAGTCTCACCTACAAGTAAAAAAAGATTAAAAAATATTAATAATGATGTAACAAGATGCAGTGCTACTATGTGTGCATTACAATTTAGGCCTCTTTTCACAACTGCTTTTATGGCTTATTTCCTCACAGGGATGAAGACAAATAATGTCATGTCAGTTAATAAGACCGCAACAGTGTGAGATTTGTGAATGATGTGAAACAACAGGCAATTCGAAGGCAGACATGTTTTATTATTTTGGGGGTGCGAATACCACAGCATTCAGTAAATAAGCCGGTCGGAACCTTTGAACTCGTACAAACAGCCATGATCGTCATTCGTGTCAAGTCAGGATCCATGCAGTCTCTTTTCCCCCACCTCTGTCATAAAATTCAAAGAGAGCCATTCCTGGTGTGGGGAAGGGGTTCTTAAACTATCAAACCATTGCTGTGATTATTGATTATAATGTAACACTAATATTACATTGTTTTGCCTAAGTTACAATTAATGACATATAAAATATTTATCAAGTTATATGCAAAATCTCACATCACAACATATACTGTATCAAACCAGCAACAAGGTGAGACTGGTACTAATTGTGTGACATGGAGCGTTGCCTGACATGAGGCTTGTTAAAGTGGGGATTAAAGTATTGTAATAAAAGTAAATTAAAAATTTAGTTACTTTCCATTTCCTTTAATAAGATCATAGCATTAAATTGCTGTTAGGGATCTTAGATTTAAGAGTAAATTTGGAAAGAATCAAATACAAAAGGATATTTTTACGTCATTGGGGAATGGTTTAGAAAAACTGCTCTGAGACCAAATCATAAGACAGGTTTTTGAATTTCTGTGGGCTGACAATAGTCAACAGAAATTTCTAATCTATACTAATAAAAGACAAAGCCCTCACTGACTCACTCACTCACTCACTGACTGACTCACTGACTCACTGACTCATCACTAATTCTCCAACTTCCCGTGTAGGTAGAAGGCTGAAATTTGACAGGCTCATTCCTTAGAGCTTACTTACAAAAGCTGAGCAGGTTTCATTTCGAAATTCTACACGTAATGGTCATAACGGTCGACAATGTCCGCCATGTTGAACTTTCTTATTTATGGCCCCATCTTCACGAAATTTGGTAGGTAGCTGTGTTTTTTTTTATTATGTTAAGATTTGAGAATCCCCTCTCACAGGCTGCACTGCTCAAAGGCAGTGTAAGAGACAGTTTAACCAATTTGACAATGTTAGAGTAAAGATCTGGATTGCTTGTATTTATTATCCGGACCAAGTTCTACACAGAGGATGCTGCCAGGCTTTTCCCTGTTTGCTTTAAGCACATACATTCTGTGACAGTTGTGTCTTTGTCACAACTCAGTGTGGTTCATAATTCTGAAGAATGGTGCAAACTGTTGTGTTGCCAAAACAATGTAAATCTTGCATTTCCTGAGGCCAAGTTGAAGGATCAAATACTAAGAAATGATCACGTGACTTCAATGAGTCATACTGTATCTGATTCCAAACTCCTCAATTCATCCCCTGAGTAAGTTTATCTTGTACCTGTCAGCATCAGCATTAGAAACAGTATATGCTCTGTAGTGGCCTTCAGCATCAAGCAAAAGTTTAAACTGTCCTATGGCCACCATGAGTTCATCCTTACATTCTCCAATAATCAGCCCTTAATTCTGAAGCACATTTCATGGTGTGTGAGATTCTCCTTTATCATTTGGTAAGATAGAGAGAGAGAGAGAGGGGTAAAACAAGCAAATTTATAGGTTTTCTAGCCCCTATAGCCAATAGGTCATCATGGTACTTAAAGGCTTCTGATACAAGCCAATTCTAAACATCCATACTTCAGACCAATGGGCCAGAGAATACCTTCACACCTGCCCCCAAAACCATGTGTTAAGGTGAAGCTTGCCAACTAGGCATTCCGACTTTCCTGTATGGGTTGTCTGAGAGAGTCCTGCAGAGAAACATTTGCCAAACTTGTTTGAGGCACTTCCCCCAACCCTGTTGTAACATTTACTATCCTGGCTTAGTCCGGGGGGGGGGTAAACATGAATGCTTCTAACTAATGATGTACTAATATGATATTGCTTTGCCTAAGTTACAAATAAAGGCATATAAAATATTTATCAACTTGTATGCAAAATTTCACACAAGAACACCCCTCTTGATAGCTTACTTCACTTGCTATAGGTCCATGGCAATATTCCAACATGGTTAAAACTCTGGCCCTGATATTTATTTATAGTTATAGCAAAAGTATAGGTAAAACTATTGGAAATTGTTCCAAGATCAACTAACCTATTATAATAAGCTGGACAATTTTTAAGATATGAGAGAATTTGCAACTTCACCAGAAAGATATCTTACAAATGGTGAATTAAATTCATAAAACAGACAATACTTAAAAAGAATTGATAACACAAAAAAGTATGCAATTGTTCTGAAGGTATGAATATTTTTAAAAGTCAACCTACATATTGCACATAACTTTCTTGTTAACAGGTTTAACAAAAAACCAAAGAGAGGAGTGCAGTATTTACAAGAGCAAGGCATGCTTGGGTATACTACAGAGGATGTTGCGCTGTTTCTTCAACAAGAAGAAAGACTTGATACTGTATGTTGCTTTATATTATTTGTCATTTAAAAGGATATCTTTAGAAACTGTTTATGATATTAGCTAGCAAAAGTTTTTCATATTACATTTTGAGCCTTTCTGTAGTCCATGTGCAACTAAATTTGAGCCATGCTGATCTTTTTAATGTATTAAAACATTAGGTATGCACATTGTTAGTGAGTAATTAACTGAGCAATAAATATTGTTATTTAAAATGTACTTTAAATATAGAAGTGTCAGAATTTTCCTTTGTTTGTACAGACTTATCTTACGTTAACTTTAACTTATCTAATTAATATACCTCTCCCTGTTTTGTAATGACTGGTGAGGCATGCAAGTTCAAGTTCTGTTTGCATCATAAGTTGTCAAGAAATAGGCTTTTGGCACCTGGTGTGTCACATCTTCATGATACCATCTGACAAAACACAACGGTATAGACTTAAATGTTAAGTAAATCGAGAGCCTCAAAACTATCTTCTGTCTAGGATAATTTATTACCTGTGAACTAAAATGAAACACCTCAACTTTAGAATTGAATGAGTTTGTGGTGAAAATGGAAATCCATATTAACATGAACAGAACATACAGACTATACACACGCTACAACTCAAGCACAAAATTCGGACTGTTTGTAAACAGAGGTAACCACTTTGTGGCCCCATCAAAATGGGCTAGCAGTTCCCAGGATGAAGACAATTTCACATACTTCAAAAAGCAGTAGTTTTCAAGATAAGAAATTACATTGAGAACATGATGAGAAATTGGAGAAAAGTACTGAAGAAAAGTTGAGGGATGTTGTATATACAGTATTTTAGTATTTAAATTACTTAAAGAAGTTTATTATCTGTTGTGCACATGAACTGCTGCCCCTAAACACAGAATACAACTGCTTAATAGTATTAATGACAGAGATCTTAAAAATCATTTTATTGTATTAATTATTACAATAATGGAGGTCATGTTTTGTTGTATAAAATTAAAACTAAAATTTATTCTTTTGTTCAGACTCAGGTGGGAGATTTTCTTGGTGAAAATAGCAAATTCAACAGGGAAATTATGTATTCCTATGTGGATCGTCTTGATTTCTGCGGCAAAGACTTTGTTTCAGCTCTGCGGATTTTCCTGGAGGGCTTTCGTTTGCCTGGAGAAGCCCAAAAAATAGATCGTCTGATGGAGAAATTTGCTGCAAGATATTTAGACTGCAATCAAGGGTAAACTTATTTTAAAATAACTTAAGATAAAAAATAAGTTTAATTTAAAGTTTTGTAATTTAACAGTTCTGTGTCTCATTTGATGTCAAATAATAATTTGTGCATTACAGGACTTTGGTTTTAGCTGTTAATAGACAGTACCAGTTTAGAGTCTCTCATTTAATGTATCAGTATAAGTGAAGGTTAGGGAAGAGATTAGAGTATTGAAATATATTTAGTCTTGTTGTATCATTGATTCACTGAAGACTATCTGTATGCATTTAGGTTAGAGTAAACTTTCTTTATCCAGCAGGAATGTGCAAATATAAAACATTCTTTTACAAATACACGAAAATAGGTCAAAGAGACAAGAGATCAAATCTGTTGTTATGGTCAAAACACTTAACTTCAGATTCATACAGTTAACAGTAGATAACAGTTTAGATTATTTCACTATTTAGAATCATTTTCATTTTCACAGTATCACAGTGAAGAATAAGTCTAATGAGAAACACCCCAGTTTGTAAGCATTGCCATAAGAAACTGTTGCACGCTGTTCATTGGAGCTGTCTCTACACCTCTCTTTCTTTGTTTTCTGCCCAGAGGAATACAGGAATTTTACAAAGATTTTTAAAGATACCTTAGAAAAATTTGCTAGTCAGTTTTGGCTGCAACTTTCACACAAAAGTTCTTAGAAAAAGAAAGGAATATGGACACTTGGTTAACTAGCATGGAATCTTTAAATAATTTAATAAATCATATATTCTTTAAACAGCATATTAGATCATTCATGAACTGTTCCACAAATGACAGTGGCAAGTAGATAACAGCATTTTAAAATCACAGTGCCAGTTATGTACCTAATATGTTAATAGCATTTCATAGTTATATTTATAGCATTTCATAACTTTTCTTTTTTGTTGTAATTAATCTACTATATATCGCTATGGCTAATAAATGTATGGGTGTGGTGTTGGAATTATCACATAAAATTGAAATTACAAAACATTTACAAAACAGCGAAAGTGCTTCAATTTACAGAGTAAGAAGAACAACAGTGAACGATATAAAGTATGGTGCTGGCAAATGTGTTGAAAATGGAAACTACTGACAGTAATGTTATTCTGTATTAATGTTAGTGTTCTTCTGTATTGTAATTTTCTTTTTAAATTCTCTTATGTTTTATTATTATATTGTGACGTGCAGGCAGCTCCTGATACGCTGTGAAGGAGTAGAAAGGGTGGAATCAATGCTTTAAGCGATGGGACAGGGTGAAGGGCTTCTGTTCCATAAGGGGAAATCGCATCTCTTAGGATATGAGTGGAGAAAAATGAAGGTGGTGCAGAAGGAAGTTTTGAACAGGGAGTCAGGAGACAATAAGTAGGAGTGTTTGTGGTATAGAAAAAAAAAAGAACATAAGTGGGAGGAGATAAACTAATTGGTAGGGAAAACTTTTTTTTAATGAAAGGGCATCATTCGTTGCAGAACGAAGGCTCCAAGTAAAACATAGAAAACTCCAGTACCTCTGAGTTGTATTTGCTTAGCTTATTATGCTGTTCGTTGCAATATTACTGTATATGACTCAATTTTGTTAATACAAAATTATATTTTGTTAATATAGTTTTGTTTTTTAAATAAAAATAAATACTGCTGTTTGCTAAACTAATCTTCTGCATATCATTTTCAAAGTAGCTGTTCTGTTATCCGTCTTTTCTCTTGACCGTCATGGTTTCGGTCCTGATCTCTAACGGATAATTGAGGTTTTACTGTATTTAAAAAAAAAAAAAATTAAATATGAAAAATTCTTGTTTCAGTTATTCGCTGACAGCTCATCTACAAGCGCAATGGACAGTCTTCTAGCTACAGTTAGTGTGTAAGTTTGAATTGTGTGCCATAACTGTTTTTTTCCAGTGTTACTGTGAAGACTGAATAGATACTTGAAATCAGGTGTTTTTCTCATTATGCATAACCGGTTGATTCAGTTTTAAAGATTGGGATGCAAATTCAACTATAAATTCTATCCACAAAGAAAATTAACTACAGTAATAGCCTGGTCTGCAATTAAGCATAAATAGAGATTAATTAAAATGATCTGTCAGCTCTGTGATATTAAAAAAATTTTACAAGCATCTTTCAGAAGTTAAGAAAAACCTGTATATGAAATTTTTTTTTTTTGGCTGCATATGTGCATCAATATTGATTGTCAATATCAATCAAATCTATTTTTATAGCACATTTTAAAACAACAATAGCTAACCAAACTGCTGTACAACCAATAATAACAGTACAGAAGATAATGAACAATACGACAATAAAATACACAAACACAGCACTTATAATTAATTTAAAGCTAAGGAATAATATTGTGCCTTAAGAAGTGATTTTAAAAATTGGCATAGCAGGAGACAGCCTAACATGAAGTGGTAATCAGTTCCAGTGTCTGAAACTGTAAAGGCACAATCTCCCCTACACTATAGTATTTATTTAGGGACCACAAGAAGCAACTGATCAATAGATCAGAGTGGCGCTGATGAAATGTAGGATTGTAAAGGTCGGAGTTATAAGAAGGAGTTATGACATTTATTATTTTATAGGCAAACAATGAAATCTAAAAATCAACCCTTAAGTGAATGGGAAGCCAGCGCAATGAGGCTAGCACAGAGAAAATGTGTTCTTACTTGCATGTTCCTGTTAAAAGCGAGTTGGAATATTTTGGAACAACTGCAAAATATATGATATAAGTCTGGCTAACACCAACATCAAAGTGCATTATATTAGTCACGTCAGGACAAAACAAAAGCATGTACAGTATAATACTTTCCAAATTCCAAATTGATATCAGCTGCTTCCCAAATGTATTATTTTTAGTAGTGAGCTGCTCTTAGTATTAATATCATACAATAAAAGCACACATTTGATTTGCGTCTGTAAATTTATAGTTAAAGTTAGCGTTTTTTTTTTCTTCAGTTTTATTCTCTCACTCACGTTCAAGCTCCTACACCCCCCCCGGATCTGACGCTGTTTTCAGATAAAGATGTGGTAGGTACAAACTTGTTTTGTTATACCCCCTCTTTATTTGAAAACCGTGTCAGATCTTGTGCGCAAACGAGACTGGGAAAACTGTGGACGTGGGTGTGAGTGTTGTGCGTGACTGAGAATGACTGTGGATGTGAATTGTGTTTATTCAGTTTTATTCTTGAGTGTTCCTGCTCACGCTGAATTAGTATGCATCTTCTGATCCATGATGTCAAAGACGCACTGACAAAAAAGAGAGACTTAGATATATATGACATTTGGAATAATTCATTTTATGACCTGTATTGTACATTTCGGAAAACGTTGTTGCACAAATGCATTATATAACATTATATTAATTTGCATACCTTAATCCGATTGTAGTTAGTGACTGCGTTTGGTTTTTTGTTCTGATCTTGGCCAGTGTCCACATGTTGCTGCATTTTGGTATTTCTTTTGAACTCCAGGAGATGCAGAGGACAGAATAGTATAGAGAGTTCAGTTCCGTGCTATATGCAATCATCAGATTCAAATGTTAACATTTCCCACACACACCCAAGGACCGTCTTTATGACATGTGTATAAGGTGTGAATCATGAAGTACAAATATCAAATAAACACTTTCACAAAAAGTACAAGTATAACAAAACAAGTGTGCTTTTATTCAAGAATATAACCGAAGAAAAAAGAAAGCCGGTTAGGGTAGGCGGTTGATGCGACAGCTTGCCTGGTGCAATGCTAAGAACTGGTGACTCCCAATCATGAGCTTCTTGGTTTGATGCTGGCAGCTTCTCAAGTTTACCGTTTTAATATTAATATTATACAATAAAATTAATAATACAATTAAAAAAAAAATTTGATTTGCGTTTCTAACAGTCGCTCTAAATTTATAGTGCTTGTTTAAGTTAGAGTTTTCTTATTGTTTTACTCTCTGGTTCAGACTCAAATCAAACTTATGCTTTTATTGTATAATAGTAACATAAAGAACAGCTCATTTCTCAAAACGTTTACTTTGGGAGATGTTAAGACAAACCCAAAACCTTCTGAATTGGAGTCCGCAGCTCTAACCAGTACACTACCTGGGAAGTCAGGACAACAAGCAACACTAACCTGATTTCTTTTTCTTCGGTTATAATCTTGGGCGGAAAAAAAGCACATTTGTTCTGTGTGACAGGGGGCACTGTCTTCCCCTTGAACCCTCAGACCAGACACCAGATAAAAGTACAATTTTTTTATTTTTGAATAATAATAATAATGTACACAAAGCACCCTGTACTCCATAATACTCATAAATCACAGTAATCAATAAATCCTCCATTCTCCCAGACGCATTTCCACCCTTCCTCACAGCTCAGCTCAATGTCTGGGATTTCCCATAGTCCTTTTATAGTCCGTGACCCAGAAGTGCTTCTGAACCCCTGTCCTTGCGACTTCTTATCACTTCTGGGTCAGATAAAAAGTCCTCTTCTTCAACCCGGAAGCACGTCATCCCCTTTGTCCATGTGACTCGGACGCACTTCCGGGTTGTAGGGAAAACCATTGATGTTCTTCCCTCCAGCACTTTCTAGCGGCCCCGGTGGTTTCCAGCAGGGCTGTGGATAAAAACTCCATGGTCCATAATTCCCTGCTGGCATTCCAGGCACCTCCAAGCTGTAGGGAGGGCTCCACCTGGCGGCCTGAGGGTATTGGCCGGGATGAATGGCCGGCCATATTCCACATCTGTTATACTTGTATCTTTTGTGAAAGTGCTTATTTGATTTGGACTTCAGTCTTCACACATTATACACTTAATGTCTACATTTTGTCGTTAGTACTAAAATATGGAAAAAGTTTGTCTTTTAGGTATATGTTCAACATTTATGTCATCCTACACTTACACAGATCTTTGTGGACACTGAACACATGTGAAATGCATGTGTTCCGAATAACAATATTTGTTTTTTAGCCTAGGTACCTGACTCACTGATAAACAAGGCTTCAGTTGGGAGAGGTATTTGCAGTTTCTCCTGCGGTGGGTTGGGGGGGGGGCTGGATGGTATAGCAGGCTGTTTCCTGGTTGGGATTATTGACACATTTACAAGATAAAAGACGCTGAATGGAGAAATGCGAGTGGATTTAAAGTGGGCCAGATTTCTCGTAAGCTTTGGTAATTCTAGTGTTACACAAATAAGGTGCTTTTTAATAGCAGTACAGTAACCCCCTGCCTATCGTGGAAGTTACATTCCAGACCCACCCGCGATAGGTGAAAATCCGCGATATAAAAGCAGACCACATTTTTTTTTATAGTTTAAGCCTTAAATACCCATTCCACATGCTTTAAACACATGTAAACTTACTAAAACATACTTTGTAAACACATATGATATGTGGATGTCGGGCTAAGGATCTGAGTTACATTTCTCTATTATAAAACATTTTAACTTCACACAAGACAAGGCAGTGAGACAGGATAAGAGCTGCTGTACAGGCTTTGAAATGATTGACATGCAGAGCGACAAGCTGAAAAACAAGCAGCACAGAGCTAGCAAAAAGCCCACTTCTCCTTAGCATGCATTTAGTCACCACCCACCCCCCCTTCCCAACATGAAGTGGCTGGAGCATAGGGGACAAGGGAGGTTTGAGTGAAGTGATTGTGACCTGATCTCAGCACTTGTTCTTAGGTGCATTCAGCTGTCAAACCCCCCAAAATCCCCCCGCCCCCATCAGAATACGCAGAGCAAACAGAACAGGCATGCATCTTCGCAGAAGCAGCACAAAGCCAGTAGCTGATCTGTCCACTTCTGCTTAGCCTGCGTTCAGCTGCCCCCCTTCAAAAAGAGAGCGGCAGAGACGCAAAGTGGAAAAAGGACAGCTGCTGTACAGGTTTTTAAGTTATTGACGCAAAGCGCGATAAGCACAACGCACAGCTGGCAAGCAGCAGCAGCAAGACATCAGCTGAACCGATCGCATCTGTTTAGCGTGCGTTCGGTCCCCCTTTTCACAACGCGAGCAATGTTATAAGTGCCGCGAGAAACATATTTAACCACGCCTGGGGCAGGAAATAAAGGACAAATATTGTTTTTGCAAAAGTTTTGAAGTAAGAATGAACATAATGCATATGTAACAATTCACATGAAAATAACAATCTCTTTAAATTGTTTATCCGGTAAACCAAACGAGGGGGTGGGCGGGCGTAGCCCCCTAGTAATAATAATAGTATTAATAAATCTGTGATGTAGCTGGGGCGCAATAGCTGAACCGCGAGAGAGTGGGAGATTACTGTATTTCCTTTACATAGTAGCAGTTAAAATATTTCTTGTAAATCTCAACTTAAACATTAATGTAATCCAGGCATGTGCAACCTACGTCCCGTGGGCCGAATCCGGCCCGCGTACTGGTTTTATACGGCCCGTGACGACTTTTCCAAATATCATTGAATCTGGCCCGTTAACCCTCTTGGTGATGCCTGTTTGTTCTTGTGGTATTGTTGGATTATTTTTGATAGTATGATGCGGCCAGTGCTTTCTGAAGTACTTTATATTGTGCTTCCCCCACTTTTACGGCACGTCCGGAACTGTCGCATGTTTAAAGTGTGCAAGAGCTCGAGTCACGTAGTCGTTGACTCTGCTGCATCTCTCTGCTCTGCTGTCGTGCGTAGCATAGCGCAGTCTTTTCATGGTTTTTGCTAGTGCTGTACCTATCTGCATGTTGTTTCAAGTTTCACGCTATATCGGCCTACATTTCAATACTTTCAAATACTGTACTTGTGAATTTTTGATCAAAACCTAATTAAGATGGCTTCAACAAAGAAGAGAAAAGTGGACGCGGAGAGTCATACATTTCAAGAGAAATGGACTGATGATTATTTTTTTATAATGCAGAAAGATAAACCTCTTTGTTTGATATGCTTGGAAACTATTTCAGTTTTAAAGGAATACAATTTAAAAAGACACTACAATACAAAACACGCTAATTACAACAGTTACAAAGGTAAACTAAAAACAGACAAGATACAAAATTTGAAAAAATGTGTATCGGCACAGCAAATGTTATTACGCAAAAATACTGATGTAGCTGACAATATTGTTCGTGCAAGTTTTATTGTTAGCGAAAAAATTGCGAAGCACTCAAAACCATATTCTGAAGGCGAGTTTCTCAAGGAATGCCTTACTCCAGTCACGAAAGTTCTATGTCCAGAGAAAAGCCATGAAATGGAAAAGATAAGTCTTTCTCGTTGGATAATAACCCGACAAATCGACGAAATGGCCAGTGACATAAAATTAAGCATTAAAAATATTGCATCAACATTTGAAGCATTTTCCATTGCTCTTGATGAGAGTACAGACTCCAACGATACCACTCAATTGGCTATATTTATTCGCGGAGTTGACGCTAGCTTCAATTGTACGGAAGAATTGCTTGCTCTCCAACCAAATAGAATACAACAACGGGTGAAGACATTTTCCAGGAAGTAAAAACTGTTTTTACTGTATTTGATTTAAAGTGGGAAAAGTTATGCGGAATATCCACCGATGGAGCTCCATCGATGATTGGACCAAACATCGGAGCTGTTGCCCAAATAAAAAACGAATTGTCAAGTAACAAAATCAATACCGAAGATTTGTCGGTATTGCATTGTATTTTACACCAGCAAAACTTATGTGCAAAATCAGTTAAATTTGCACATGTGATGGGCACAATAACTGCATGTATAAACTTCATTAAATCCGGGGCGCTAAATCACCGCCAATTTCAAGAATTTCTGGCTGACGTTCTTTCTGACCATGAAGATCTTACATTTTATTGTGAAGTGCGTTGGCTTAGCAAGGGAAAAATGTTGAAACGTTTTTATGATTTGAGAAATTAGGTATCTCTTTTCATGGACATGAAAGGAAAACCTATTCCTGAGCTAGAAAACAAACCCTGGCTGTGTGATCTTGCATTTTTTGTCGACCTAACAACACATCTAAATGAACTTAATGCTAAATTACAAACTCAGGGACAAATGATTGATGAGCTTTATTGACATATAAAATCATTTCAAAATAAGCTTTGACTCTGGGAAAGCCAATTAAAGGAAGGCAATACTTATCATTTTCCCACACTTGCGAACAACAAAGATTTTGATTGTGAATCGTTTGGGAATGAATTAAATTCATTGAGTGGAGAATTCAACACTAGGTTCTGTGATTTTAAAAATCAAGAAGCAAACTTGCAAATTTTCTCTTGTCCATTTGATGTTGATGTCGAACTAGCTCCACTTTCATTGCAAATGGAATTAATTGAACTACAAGAGAACCTTGTCCTGAAATCAAAATTCAATGATATTGAATTACTTGAATTTTATAAAAACTATTTCCCACGTGACAAGTTTCCAAAGCTGACAGCTTTTGCTCAGAAAAGAATGACTCTATTTGGCAGCACCTATAAATGCGAGCAACTTTTTTCAAGGATGAACTTCGTAAAATCCAAAACCAGGACGCGAATTACTGATGAACACCTAGAAAACACGTTGCGAGTTTCCACGTCCACAATATCTCCTAATATTGATAAGCTTGTGTCCTCCATGCAATCTCAATTGTCGCATTAATAAACGATTTTTATTAAATAATATATTAATAAATATTTGTTGTTTTTTTTTTTGGCCTTCTTGCATTTTTGATTTTCAGAAATGCATATATATCCTGAAGTACTCCGGCCTGCGTAATCTTTCTACTTTCTAATCCGGCCCATAGTCCTGTCAAGGTTGCACATGCCTGATGTAATCAAATCAAATATAATACCAAAGCTATTTGCCACTGCCAGGGCATTAATGTTTTATCTAATTTGTTATAGAAAAGCAAGTTACCCTCAGAGTCCAGAACCACGATCATAACATTATAACAAGCACCTTCCGAGCAACAGCAAGTTAACATTTCTAAATCTGTTTTCTTTTTTTATCTGAACTGATACCAGCAGAAGCATTTTCTTTACTCACGGAGCAGCATAATCAGTCTATGTTCATTCGCAACTCTTTGAGGGCTAATATTTTTTCCAAAAAACTCAGTTTTCTGAAAAACGCTCAAATCAATGGTTTCACACATAAATCAACATAAAATATTTGTTGCTGTCTGTTTTGCCTGCTGTCAGCTCCTGTTTGCAGCAGCAGCAGCGGCGGCTTAACAGCCAGCAGGAAAATATGGTGGGCTGGCTGCATTTGTAATACAGGTGCATGCGGGTTTTTATTGCTGACAGGTGGTATAAGTCGGCCACCATGCCACCTCCAGTATTTTAAACAGTGTCTTCGTATGTCTAAGAACCCCACCAACCGGACTATCATGGTAATATTGTAGGAATTTGGGCAGATATGTCTCGGGTACTACCAACTGTTAATGGTAACCCCAATTTTTTGTTGGAACACAGCAGTAGTGTGCCCCTTGAAGTTCCCTATAATGTATGTGGTCTGGCCTTCCCCCATGTGCCCTATCTTATCCCCTGACATACAGGACTGGCTACTTGAGACTGAACAATTTCCTGCATGTTCAAGGGAGATCAGGCCAAGGGTTAGAGACCAACACCGCAGATATCACTGGTGCAGGCTCATGCACCCATGACAAAGCATCGAGTATAACATTAGCACAGCCCTCTCGATAGCACATCTTGACCGTAAACTGTTGGTGGTGCAGTACCCACCTGGAAAACCTAGACATGGTCTTCTGCAATTGATTGCCCAAGTCAGAGCCCAGTGGTCAGTGTAGATTTCAAGTGATGTCTCCATCACTTCTCCACGGCCCACATGACAGCGAGGCATTCCTTCTTGGTGGTGGAATAATTATACTCGGCGCCCATTAGTGACCATAAGACATTGGCCACCACTGTCTCCTCTCCTTGACTCATTTGAGAGAGGATGGTGCCGAGCCCGAGGCCACTCGTGTAAGTTTTGTCCTTGAAAGTTTAAGGATGGATCCAGCTGTGCCAGGACTAGTGGCGATGTTAGAGCCTTCTTGAGTCTTTCGCAGTAGTCCTGGCACGCTGGTGAACACTCCCAGGGAGATACAATGCAATTTATTTTTGTATAGCCCAAAATCACACAAGAAGTGCCACAATGGGCTTTCACAGGCTCTTCCTCTTGACAGAAAAAAAGAAGGGGGTCAATGCAATACAATACACAGAACAAATCCTCAAAACAGTATACAAAATAAAAAATTTACAAGTATGAAACAGAATTTAGCAGTAGATGATATCACATAATATGATTTGGATTTGTTTAGAGTCCTGGAGACCTCAGCCATTATGCTGCCTCCCCCATTTGGCCATTCTACAGCTGAAACAGCGCTGGGCCAGCCAATCGGATGAAAGGACCCCTCTACCCCACGATTCTTGCGATCCTCCATCAGGGGTTAGTTTAACTTAGGCAGGCAAAATAACTTGGCAGGTGGGCCATGGCACCAAGTGACGCATTTGAGTACAGAGAAAAGAAACAGAATAGGTGAGGGTTAGTAACAAATTATACACATCATGTTATTTATGTTTTAGTGCTAATGACTAACAACAGAGATGCAGTCTGTACAGTTAATCAGCAGCTATGGTCAGGATATGCTAAACTGAAGTAGTGAGTCTGCAGCCTTGATTTATAAGCTGAGACCAAAGGGGCATCTCTATAGTAGCAGGCAGACTGTTCCACAGTTTAGGAGGCCCTGCAACTAAAAGTTTGACTTCCCACAGTAATTTTATTAATTCTTGGAATCATTAGCAGACCGGCATCTTGAGATCTTAATGTGCTCTCTGGTTTATAAGTCATGATAAGTTCTGACAAGTAAGCTGGACCTTGGCCATTTAATGCTTTATATGTTAAAAGGAGGATTTTGTAAATCTGCCCTAAACTTAACCGGGAGCCAGTGTAAGGATTTAAGAATTGGAGTAATGTGTTCGTATTTTCTTGTTCTTGTAATAATTCTTGCAGCAGCATTTTGGATTAACTGGAGGCTGTATAAAGAACAGTTTGAGCATCCAGTGAACACAGCATTGCAGTAGTCAAGATTACTAGCAATAAATGCATGAATTAATTTCTCAGAATCCTGTTTATTTAGAAAACACCTTACTTTCCCAACATTTTTAAGATGGAAGAAACATGATTTGGACAACTTGTAATGTGCGCTTTAAATGACATGGTAGAGTCAAAGATAACTCATAGATTGCGGGCTGAGTCAGTAAAATTAATGGTGATTCCAACTGAGTTAAATGATGAAAAAATATTGTTGTGATCCTTTCCTCAGCAGCTGGAACAATGGGGTAGTGATGTCGGCAAACTCGTGGCCAAATTTGTGGAACCACCCAGCCATCCCCAAGAAGCGTTGGATACTTTTTACCTCCTGGGGTGCTGGGTAGTCCAAGATTGACTTAATTTTCTCCATATGCACCAGGACACCGTTTGCCGACACCACATGGCCGAGGAAGGTCAGATGGTCTTGTAGAAATCTATACTTCTTGGTGTTAAGTGTAAGATGAGCCTTGCATAGTCGCTAGAAGATGTGTTCAAGGTCCCGTAGATGTTGTTTAATAGATGGGGAGAAGACAATGATGTTGTCAATATATATGAAGCAGGTCTTCCCAATGAGCCCCCAGTGGACCTGCTCCATTAGCTGTTGGAATTATGCCCCTGCGTTTTTAATTGCAGTCACCAGAAACTGGAACAACCCATCCGGGGTGATGACCGTGGTATTCTCAATGCTATTCTTTCCCATCCTCACCTACCAATACCTGGATTTCAAATCTAGTAAGCAGAACATTGCTGCTCTATGCAAAAACTCCCAAGATGTCATGGACATGTCATGTCATGTCATGAATGATAAGCATCATTCAAGGTCTTCTTGTTCAGTGTGTTGAATGTGTACCGCAGGGCTAGCCTACGGTGAGGTGGAAGGTTCGATGACCCCATCCTCCAACATCTGGTCGACCCACTCCTTGATTATTCCTCTTATCAGAGGTGACACTCTGTAGGCTCTGTGCTGAACTGGAACCGGGTTGACTGCATGGATGTGGTGACACACCACCTCATTCCAACCCATTTTGTCCATACACACAGAGTGCCACCTCCTAAGTGGTGGCTGAATGAGCACTGGGTTTTCAAGAATTCCCTTCTCTACTGGGCTGGGCTCGTCCACCAACTGTGGGAGGTAATAATGCAAGGTAGGCCAAACCAGATTGTCTTGAGCCTTTTTCCCAAACGATACTCCAGCCACGACAGGTGGATGGTAAACCCTACCAACATGAGCAAGTCCATTCCTAGTAATAAAGGCATTGACAGGTGGTCATCTTCTAGGATTTAAACTTCTGTCTCCCAGTGTATCTCATGTAAGCAGAGGCTTATAGGAACCTTTCCCTTTGCCCTGTGTGCCCTTCCATCCACGTGAAAGAACTACACCAAGGTGAGATTGACATGGGTTTCAGCTGGGGCTTTCCCTCATGGTTTGGGACAGGGGACTTCTCGAGATGTGAGCCCCTTTTGAGACCCACTAACCCCCCAATAGCCGAAAATAGTCCTTTTCCACTAGGGACCCCAAATTTACCAGCTTATCCATCAATTTCATGACCCCCCTCAGAGTGGCTGCCACCTGAGGGTCACATGCACCAAAGACACATCTCAGTATCTCTTCCTCGCGCATGTCAGAACGCCACTTCAGGTACAACACACGTAATTCAAAGACAAAGTCCCTAATACTGTGTGATAGCTTTCCAGAACGTTTCCAGAAAGTTCCAGAACTTTTCTTCCAACAGCGCCTGGTATTCATCTGAGAGGAACGCATTCAGAAAGGCAGTGCAAAACTCTGCCCAGTTGTTACACTTGTGCTGCTCAGTAAAACACCAAGAGAGCGCCGAACCACTGAGTGCTGTGTTCAGGAATGCCTGCAGCTCGGCCCCACTCAGAGGATGCAGCTCCATGAACAAGCTGACCTCTTCTACAAAGTCGACAATGCCTGTGGGTGCACATGTGACGATGTGGGTTCTGGCTCCACACTCCCTTTGCTGTTGGGAACCCTTGAACCCAACACCGTCGATAATGTAACCGAGTGAGCTAGTCAATGGAGGCAAATAAACAATTGAGCAAGGGGTGGTATACAAAAAGTGCAATAGTGCTTTTATTAAAAGCAGTCAACAAAACAAAACAGTGTTCCAAGAAATAGTGCAGTTCATTCAATGCTCATTAAATAAATAATCCATAATAAGAACACGTGGAGGTTAAAACTCAATAGAAAAAAAACACAATCCTTTAAAACGTGAGGTTAAAATCTTCTTGTGGAAGCAGTCTTTAAAAACAACAACAAACAAATCCGGTGCTCTTTTGTTAGCGTCTCACCTGCTAATCCCGTTTGGGCATTGCAGCAGGCAAGACGCTCTCTGCAGCTGCCCTCCTGAAACACCCGCACGAGACTGGAGACCTCCCGATCCCTGGCTTCGGTATGGCACTCATCCCAGTCCCGGAGAACTTGGTTTCCCACAACGGCCAGGTCGCTCACGCTGGGGATTCCCACCACCAAGTCTCCCGACTTCCGCTGCCTTTCCATGGCCTCTGCGGCCAGTCGCCTTCCTGGTCACTCCCGCTACCTGATCGCTCAGCGGGAGCGACATCAACACAAACGCCTGGGTGTCGGCCTAACACCCAGCTTCAACGCAGCTGCCCACGAGCGCCATTCGCCGCCGCCCGCTCGCTCGCTCTCTCTCTCACCGACCTGCTTCCTCTCCTGCTCCCGGTAACCTCCGTCCTCTGCTTTCCTTTCTCTCTCCGATCGTTTTTTTTCTTTTTTCCTCCGAACGTTTCTTTCTCCCCTCTCTAAAACCGACTCGCGCTTCTTTTTAAAATGACGAGGGCCACAGCAGCTGCAGCATTAGCCGCGGGACAATCATGAATGTGGGCAGTTCCTCACCTGTGCACTAGGCGAGAAACGCCCACACCCTACGGATCGCCCCGCGGCTCACTATGGCCCAACGTCCCCTCACTAAGCCACGATCATTTATTTAAAACAAATGGCCTTTGCACAATGAGCTGTGGACCCGCTACACCACATTCCACCCCCCATAAAACTCCAGTTGCATGGGAAGGCGCCACACCACTGCCAACCCAATGCAACTGGAGCTCAGGTCCACAGCTCGGCCACTCTACACTGCACTAAAACCAATAAAAGCACTAAAACAATCCCACTAAAACAAACCAACCCAAGCCCCCTTCATAAAAACAGGACATTAAAAGAATAAGAACTTTAAAAGACAAATAAAAACGACAGCAATAAATAAATGTACTTAAAAAGCTCAGTCTCTTAAAAATGTCCTCCTCCGGCTTGGTAATGCGTGGTCCTTCCAAAAGTCAGTTACCAAACCCACTTGCTGCTCTGTCTCCTCTTCTGGCCTCCACTGCTAGCTCATCCCACCACTGCCACCAAATGTGACGATGTGGGTTCTGGCTCCACACTCCCTTTGCTGTTGGGAACCCTTGAACCCAACACCGTCGATAATGTAACCAAGTGAGCTAGTCAATGGAGGCAAATAAACAATTGAGCAAGGGGTGGTATACAAAAAGTGCAATAGTGCTTTTATTAAAAGCAGTCAACAAAACAAAACAGTGTTCCAAGAAATAGTGCAGTTCATTCAATGCTCATTAAATAAATAATCCATAATAAGAACACGTGGAGGTTAAAACTCAGAAAAAAAAACACAATCCTTTAAAACGTGAGGTTAAAATCTTCTTGTGGAAGCAGTCTTTAAAAACAACAACAAACAAATCCGGTGCTCTTTTGTTAGCGTCTCACCTGCTAATCCCGTTTGGGCATCGCAGCAGGCAAGACGCTCTCTGCAGCTGCCCTCCTGAAACACCCGCACAAGACTGGAGACCTCCCGATCCCTGGCTTCGGTATGGCACTCATCCCAGTCCCGGAGAACTTGGTTTTCCACAACGGCCAGGTCGCTCACGTTGGGGATTCCCACCACCAAGTCTCCCGACTTCCGCTGCCTTTCCATGGCCTCTCTGCGGCCAGTCGCCTTCCCTGGTCACTCCCGCTACCTGATCGCTCAGCGGGAGCGACATCAACACAAACGTCTGGGTGTCGGCCTAACACCCAGCTTCAACGCAGCTGCCCACGAGCGCTCATTCGCTCACCCGTCCGCTCGCTCTCGCGGCTCTCTCTCTCTCACCGACCTGCTTCCTCTCCTGCTCCCGGTAACCTCCGTCCTCTGCTTTCCTTTCTCTCTCCGATCGTTTTTTTTCTTTTTTTCCTCCGAACGTTTCTTTCTCCCCTCTCTAAAACCGACTCGCGCTTCTTTTTAAAATGATGAGGGCCACAGCAGCTGCAGCATTAGCCGCGGACAATCATGAATGTGGGCAGTTCCTCACCTGTGCACTAGGCGAGAAACGCCCACACCCTACGGATCGCCCCGCGGCTCACTATGGCCCAACGTCCCCTCACTAAGCCGCGATCATTTATTTAAAACGAATGGCCTTTGCACAATGAGCTGTGGACCCGCTACACGACAGCACACTGGAAGGCCAGCTTAGGGAACTCCATCTGCGGCACTGCAACTGACAAGGACAACTGTCCCCAGTCTTTTCCCACTCCCGCTACAGGAGTCGACTGCCTCAGTGGCTGCGAGATCGCACGCCAACTCTCCTGCACCTGCCTCCTGATCTCCTCTCTCATATTTGTTTCTAGGCACTGCACACACCACGCGAAGGACTGTTTGAGGCACAACAGCCTCGCCAGAAACTCAGACAGCCATGGCATCGATGAGATTGTGGACGGTCATCATCTCAATTGATAAAACTGCAGGCGATGTCATCAACCCGTGTCAGGTCTTGCCAAAAATCTGTAGCAGTTCAGTGCCGCTAAGATTCACACCGTCGGAGAGACAGTAATTTATTTATTTATTTAGTGGGGATTCAAGGGATGCACCCAGCCTTGGCTTAACCCTCACGCACTCACAAGCAGAGATAAAAAGCCAGCAGTAATAAAACAGCAAGTAAAGAATGTATTAATAATAAAATAAAACAGCACTCCCACCCCAGTTCCCCTTACAGTGATGTTCAATCAACACGAAAACAAACCACAAGAATAATCACACAGTAAAGTCCATGAAAAAATGGCAACTGATGTAATGTAAAGATGAAGGTAAATAGTCCAGAGATCTGCACGTTGAAGGGGAATGTAAAGATAGTACTACTGGTTGATCCTGAAATGGTGAAGATGGGTGGACGGTTCAGGAGAGCTCCTTTCTTCACAGGATGGCCATAAATCCACATACAGTCCTCACGCAACAGGCAGACAGTAGACAATCCAGACATCGACCTAGAAACGATCCAGGACAAAATCAGAAGGCACTTATTTGACTGTTGAAATATTTTATAGCACTCAACATCCATGGACTCTTCTAAACAATTGACATTTATGACAACAAACTGGGGGAAAGCTATCATGATATATCAACATGATTCTAGCTATCAGTTTCCTCAATAAACCTTTTCCCCAAAATATAAGTACTAAATACCCCAAAATCTCAAAAATGCCTTGACAGATTTGATTGCAATTTACTGATGATATAGAAAGAAAAATTAGCTGACTTGTTTTATTTTTTTATTATTTGTTGATACATTTTTTATTTGTTGATATGTATTAATTTTATGCTACCTTATGTGTTCAGTCAATGTTGTGATGAGAGTGTTTTTATTCAAGTGAGGGATGCAGCAGAAGTGATTCACAGTCCACACAAACAGCCCCACTAACCAATAGTATAGACAGACGACGGAAGATGGGGCATTGTCCTGGACAGGAGGAAAGAGACATGATAACACTGTAAAACAGAAAGGGAAAGTTAATGGAGGTTCAAGGAAGATTCAAAGCTCAGTGGTAGGCAAGTGCTGTTTTTTGCTATTGACTGGTGGCACTCTTCAATGCTCTTTTTAAATCTGTTGTGGTCTTTCGACCTCTAGCCCCCAGTGATGGCCCTGAAAACTGAACCCCCTCCCACCCCATTCTTCAATCGCTACATTTAAAACATTACAGGAGAAACCCTCAATCTGGAACCCGCTCTTCAGTCACACTAGTGCTAACTCCAAGGGAGAAATATCGGGCTTGGATAGTGGTGCTTGAATTTCAAATAGGGAAATGCTCCACTCTGTTTGTTCTTCACATTAACACTAGAATTACCAATGCCTACGAAAAAACTCATAAATCCGACCAACCTTAAATCTCTTTGCACCTCTCTGTCAGCATCTTTTGTCTTGTAAATGTGCTGATAAAGACAAGCAGCCTACTATGCCATCCCCCAACCGCCGAAGAGCAGGTACAAAGTTCTCCCAGTTCCAGCCTTGATTATCTGGGAGTGAAGTGCTGGAGTTTTAGAGTGGAAATAATTGATTGTTATTTGGAACACATGAATTTCATGTGTGTTCCGTTTCTACAATAATTTGTGTAAACACATTGTTAAAGCAGAAACGTTTTTCATATTTTAGTAATAAACTAGCAGAATACCCGCGCTTCGCAGCGGAGAAGTAGTGTGTTAAAGAAGGTACAAAAAAGAAAAGGAAAATTTTTAAAAATAACGTAACATGGTTGTTAATGTAATTGTTTTGTCATTGATACGAGTGTTGTTCTCATATCTATCTATCTATATATATATATATATCTCTCTATCTATATATATATATATATATATATATATATATATATATATAGCTTGCAGCAGCGAGAAGTAGTGTGTTAAAGAAGGAAAGAGAAAGAAAAGGAAACATTTTGAAAATAACGTAACATGATTGTCAATGTAATAGTTTTGTCACTGTTATGAGTGTCGCTGTGATATATATGTATATATATATAGCAAAATACCAGCGCTTCGCAGTGATGTCATGTGTTAAAGAAGTTATGAAAAAGAAAAGGAAACATTTTTAAAATAATGTAACATGATTGTCAAAGTAATTGTTTTGTGTATTTGGCGGCAGCGGCCACAAAGTTGTTTTCGGTAGCTGCATCAGAAAATGTACCATGACGTCTGACACGCCTCCTTTTACTGTTTTCTCACAGCTTGGATTGCTGCTGTCATATATACACACACACACACACACACACACACACACACATACATACATACATACATACATACATATATATATATATATATATATATATATATATATATATATATATATATATATATATATATATACATACATACCTATCTACACATATATACACACACATACATACACACACACAAATTATATATATGTGTGTATGTATGTGTGTGTGTGTGTGTGTATATATATATATATATATATATATATACACATACATATACTTGTTTGTATGTGTCTATATGTGTGTGTATAGGTTTGGTCACTGAGTGCAAGGGAAAAATAATAAAGTATAGTCTGTAAGTTGTTAAACAGTAAAACATTAACGTTTTAAGAAGTACAGGTACATTGAAATTACATTTTCTATGTGAACGTTCAAATTTGTGCCTCTGGTAATGTGCCTTACCGGCATTTAAAGAAAATTAGTTTTGTGTCCTCTGCAGTGTTAAGAGAGAAAAGCTTTGGTTTGGGATAAACGGAAAAAAGGTGTAAAGAAAGGAAAGTTGCCTTTTTCTTTTATATAGTATAGAGAGATGTGTTCGCTGACGTTATGATCGCCTTTTGGGACAGTCGCGTGGGTCTTGTGTAGACTGGTGAGACGTCCCCGCCATTAATCGGCTGTGATGGCACTGTCAGTCCTCCACTCCTGTGGTGTAGAAAAGGGGTCCCGTGTTTGCACTTGTCTGGGCTATAGCGCAGGGGGAGGATGAAAAATATTAAAAGTGCTCACTTTGACTTAAAGCAGAAGCGCAGTCAGCGTCTCAAAGGCCGGCACAGCTATGCACGCGCTGGCTGCTCGACTTTTGCTGGGCAGGAGACCCCAGTTTTGCAGACACGCTCATGATATCAAAAGTCTCAGCGCTCTTGGAGGTCATTCATATATATATATATATATATATATATATATATATATATATATATATATATATATATATAAAATATACCCGCCTTGCAGCGGAGAAGTAGTGTGTTAAAGAAGTAATGAAAAGAAAAGGAAACATTTTAATAATAACGTAACATGATTGACATTGTCATGAGTGTTGCTGTCATATATATGCCTGCCTAAATAAGTCACCCTCGCTTTGCTCTTACTTTTTTACCGTTCATTTAATCATGGCTAGTGGCGGAAAAATTATAAAATGGAAGGAGGATGGCTTTACCAAAACAATTATTGATGGCGAATCGATTATTCATAAAGCTTGAATTGGTGATCTGTTTTTCTGTGTTAAACTCATATTTTTTCATACTTCTTCTCAAACTAAGGTGGTGCGAGGGTAAAATGAATCGGGATGCGCTGATCAATGTAATCGGTGTACCAGGAAATCATGCATTGACAAAAGCTCCCTTTGCTTGTAATGCAAAGTGTGATTAAATGCATTATTTTTTAACGTTATGGAGCACATGCATCAAAGCTTCTCAGCTGTGCTTGTGCTAAGAAAAGGAAAGATTTTAAAAATAACATAACACGATTGTCAATGTGACCTTTTGTAAGTAGTGCCAGGAGGATTCAGTGTGGAGAAACTCTAGAGACAGCGTGTGTATTAACTTGTGGATTTTTCTGTGAGTATTTGGTGGCAGTCTGACGAAGTTGCTTCGGAAGACGGCGCTAGCCGCGGAGCTCAGCTCAGAGTGAACTGAGGTAAATGGGAGGGGAGATGATGACGTGACTCCCCCACCCGCCTTAACTGTCAATCCCCCACAAACACAGTCTCTCGAAATTTGCATAAGCACACCCCTTCACCTACAATTTTAACTTAGTTACAAAGTGATCAAAACTCTCATTTATATCCTGCGTCCTCTCATTAAACTTGTATCCCGCATTACCTGTGGGCATGTGAAATGCCAGCGGTAGCCTGTCCATGAACTTAATTTAAAGTTTAGGATTACACCTTGCTTTCTTTCTGAGGTAGCAGCACTCATGAATATGGTAGTATATATGTCACTCGCTCGCTTCTTATTTTTTCGCTGCCTTCTCAATTATATAATGCATGCTTTCTTAAGCGCTTTTTGGAGGTCTTCCTGGTTTTCTACGCACTGCGTTGACAGTCAGTTCACGTGATTACGTGGGAGGCGTGATGATGTCACACGAAACTCCGCCCCCCCATGTCTTTCCAGCTCAACTCTATTACAGTTAATGGAGAAAAATACCTTCCAGTTATGACCATTAGGCGTAGAATTTCGAAATGAAACCTGCCCAACTTTTGTAAGTAAGCTGTAAGGAACGAGCTTGCCAAATTTCAGCCTTCTACCTACACAGGAAGTTGGAGAATTAGTGATGAGTCAGTGAGTGAGTGAATGAGTGAGTTTGTGAGTGAGGGCTTTGCCTTTTATTAGTATAGATGACAAAATGTAGGCATACACTTTGTAATGTGTGAAGCCTGAAGTCCAAAGATCAAAAACACTTTCACAAAATGTTCATGGATGATACAACAGTTTCTGTGGTAAGAATTGCCGACTTCAAATCAAGAGGCCCCCGGTTTGATCCTGACTGCCTCGTATATTTACGGTTTTGAGTAGTGATCTTCTCTTATTGTTAACATTATACAATAAAAACATACATTTGATTTGTGTCTGTAATAGCCGGTGTACATTTATAGTATTTGTAAACGTTAGCGTTGTTTTTCAATTTTATTGTTGAAATAGTTTTTATAGTTGAAATATTTAAATTTTGAGCCTCAACTTCATAAGTAATAATTATATCTAATGTGTGGTTATAACTATAACTCCGGCCATTGACAATCTAGCAATAAATACCCTTCTCACTTTATCAGATAAGTAAATGACTGTTTATATTAATATCTTCCATCCAGACTAAATGAGCATAATTTATAACTAAATTGGACAAAAGGCTGCTAAATTCAGTCATGAACAGTGCATTTGGACCTGATGGTATGTAGACTAGTATGACAATTGTGTTGGAATCTGTTTTAATAAATAATAAGAGTGCTTCAAATGTTGTAAATTTGCCTGAATTGTTAGAACCAGTTTGCAGTTCCTCAGTTTTCTTAATCAGTGTCTCTTGATTTATGGAGGGATGTGTAACTTTTTGGTTTCTAATTTGGCCATATTTCAGTGAGAAGACACAAATCAGATTTTGCAATTAATATAATATCAATATTATCTCCAAGAGAGTGAATGTTTAGTAAGCAGTATTTTAAACTGCAAAGATGTTTTTCTCCTGGTGTTATGTTTTTTGTTGTAATTTTAATTAAATTACTAATGCATGTACCCCTAGCAGATGATCTGATTTTAACTCTTGGTCTAATTGTGCTGTTTATCCTTTGACTATCAAGTGATGTAAATTTTGCTTCAATACTAAATGTATAAGCGCACCTTAGCTAACTGTTGCATTCATAAGTAGTATTAATACCATATAGGAACTGTCAAACGGATGACTGATGACCTTAAGCCCCCCCCCAAATTATGCATTGCGAAGTGTAAACCCCCACCCCCAAACTATGAATTATGATATGCATACCCCCACCCCTTATGGATATCATGATTTTTGACTTGGAACTCCTCTTTTTTGGGGGATTGACTTTGTAAACCAAACCCCTTACCACACTCCTGTACAAATTACTACACCCAAGAGGTATGCCTTTGTCTGCTATAACAGCCTATAGGGTAGAGGGGGACGTGGCACTCCACCCCATGATGGGAAGAAAAAGACATCCTGTATAACACTTTTTCCTTTTAGTGAAAATGCTGTGACATTCAAAATGCACAGAATGGACGGCCATGTGAACACTCCTAAGAAAATGAAATAGTCACCCAGATTAGGTTTGTACTGGCCAGGCTGAGAAGTAGAAATAACCAAGTCAGTATTGTGGTACAGCACCCTTTCCCCCCAATCTTTTCAGTAGCTCATGCAACTCTTAACTGGGTATAGGCAGTTGTGAAAGCTGCAATAATGATGTCCTGTCTTCTACACAGACTACGTGTTTTCACAGGCAGATAAACACCTTTCTTAATCCAAAACTCTACAGACGCTGTTTCTTGATCCACAGGTTTATTGGAATTTAAAGGGGTGAAACAAAAACATAGAAAAAAAGGATACAAAACACTAAGTGGCTTTATATTAACAACAAACATATCCTATAAATGTATATTACTGTGCCTTATATATATATTATTGATAAACTACTAAGAGTTACATTCATTGCAAATAAATATATATATATATATATATATATATATACACATACATACAGTACATATATATATATATATATACAGTAATCCCTCCTTGATCGCTGGGTTATGTTCCAGACCCCGCGATAGGTGAAAATCAGCAAGTAGAAACCATATGTTTGTGTGGTTATTTTTATATATTTTAAGCCCTTATAAACTCTCCCACCCTGTTAACATTATTAGAGCCCTCTAGACATGAAATAACACCCTTTAGTCAAACGTTTAAACTGTGCTCCATGACAAGACAGAGATGACAGTTCTTTCTCACAATTAAAAGAAAGCAAACATATCTTATCTTCAAAGGAGCGCGTCATAAAAGAGCGCCAGGAGCAGAGAATGTCAGAGAGAGCCGCAAAGAAAAGCAAACAATCAAAAATCAATACATGCTTTTAAGTATACAGAAGCACCGCGATAAAGCAGCATTTTGTAGAGGAGCGTCCGTGTCCTCTGTGCAAACAGCTCCTCTGCTCACACCCCTCCGTCAGGCAGAGAGAGAGAAAGATAGAGAGAAGCAAACAAGCACAGCGGAAGCATATCTTATAGCATTGAGGAGTTTTAGTTAATATGCAATACATGCTCTGATTGGGTAGCTTTTAAGCCATCCGCCAATAAGCGTCCCTTGTATGAAATCAACTGGGCAATCAAACTGAGGAAGCATGTAACCTAAATTAAAAGACCCATTGTCCGCAGAAAGCGTGAACCAGCTAAAAATCTGTGATATATGTTTAGATGTGCTTACATTTAAAATCCGATAGAGTCAAAGCCGAAAGTCAAAGCGACGATATAGCGAGGGATTACTGTATATATATATATATATATATATACATATATATAGGTAAGGATAACATTAAAATATAATAATACGGGCGATGCTATCACTAGCATTGGAGATAAGCACAGATGACAGAGGATTGTGACTAGTGCGTTTCCATGCACATGACAGTAGCCTTCCTAATTTTTAAATTCACTTCCTGATTACCTCACATGACAGAAAGCAAGGGAGGGAAGGAAAAATACCAGCTGTACCCACTACATGGAGCTAAACTGCAAATCTTAATACATAAACAGTTTTAAAAGGTTGTAACAGAACACTCCCCGTCTGCCGTGATTAAACGCTACTACCGAACAGTCAATAATAACAAAATAATTATAATGGTCTTTCGGAAGGAGCAAGGAGGAATATAGTCTCAGTGACAGGCCGAATAAAAAACTTTGTCCCCTTTTTCTTAAAGACTTTAATCTCCACCTTACGGACTTTACCATCTTCGCTGGGAAAAACTTGCGTGACCATTCCCAGTGGCCTTTCATTTCTTCTGAGATAATCATCTTTAAGTAGCACGACACTTCCAGACTCAATATCTGGTTTGGGGCTGCCATTTCTCATGTGGTTGGAGTAAACAGAGGTATTGTTTTTTCCACCTGTCCCAAAAAGTTTAATCCAGGTGTTGTACACCACTGATGTCTGTGCAGGTCTTTGAACCCAAAATCGCCAGCAGGGAGAAAAAAAGAGGATTTACTTTCTAGATGAGAAGAGTTGCTGGTGTAAGAATCATAGGGTCCGTTGGATCAGTAGATATTGGAACAAGAGGTCTATAGTTGATAATAGCGGCTAGTTCTGACAGTAAGGTGGTAAGTACTTCATGAGTCAAATTCGAAGGACCGAGTTGGTGGAACATAGAATTTAAGATCTTTTTTGTTATCCCAATCATCCTTTCACAAGAGCCTCCCATGTGAGAGGCATGGGGAGGATAAAATTTCCAAACACAGCCCTCATCCTGAAGGAACTTATCAATAGTGTGATTGTCAATGTTACTGGAAATCTTCAACTTTTTACAAGCACTGATGAAATTAGTTCCGCAATCAGAACGGATAAGTTTCACTGGACCTCTGATGGCAAGAAAACGTCTGAGAGCATTGATAAAACTTTTAAGTGTCAAGAGTTTCAATAACCTCAATATGTACAGCTCTCACACTTGTAAATATCACAGCCCATCGTTTACTTTGATCAAGTCCACCTCTTGTGCGACGCAAAGTCACAGTCCATGGACCAAAAACATCCAGGCCAACATTTGTAAATGGAGGTTCTATAGAAAGACGATTTACTGGAAGATTGGACATGTTTTGTATCTGAGGTGACCCACAAAGCTTGCGGCACGAAACACATCCATGAATGAATGAAGCTGATCACGCCTCTTACCACCAACTATCCAGAGTCCAGCAGTACGTATGGCACCTTCTGTGAATAGCCGACCTTGATGCTGAATTTTTTTCATGGTAATGTCATGACCAAAAGGTTTGCTACATGGTGCTTCCCTGGAATAATAATGGGTCTTTTTCATCATATGGAAGCTCTGCGTAATGAGTCGGCCTCCTACTGATGAGGCTGTGTGCATCAATGATAGGGTCTAAAGTTTTAAGAGGACTGCCCTGGGGAGCTTCTCCTTCCTTTGTAAACTGGTATACTCTTGAGCATGCACAGTCTCTTGAACTGAACATATTATAATCCTCTTAGAGATCTTCAACTGAGCATACTGCATTACAGTAGTGCCAGCCTCTGCAGCTGCTGGGCATGGCTTCAGGATTCTTGTGAAAGCGCTGGGCAATATGAATAAGTTGAGCAATGGCACGAGTTAGTGATCTCCAGACAGAGAATTTGGAAAAACGCTGGGACCCAAGTTGTCCGCTCATCACAGTCGTATACAGAGTAAGAACCTGAGGGTGAATTTCTGTATCCAATGAAGGATTTACAAGTTGATCTTCAATTTGAAAGTTCCTTGAGAAGGGTGCTTTAAGAACTTGGCCCAGGTAGCCAACTGGTGTCTAGAATGTGGGCTGGACTGACAAACCTCGTAGCAATATCTGCCAGGTTTTGATCTGTAGGTACGTATTGCCATTGTTCTGGATGAGAGTATCTTCGTATTCGCAGGACTCGATTACTAACATAGACAAAAAAGCGCCTAGTTTCATTATAAATATATCCCAGTACTACTTTGCTGTCCGTGTAGAAAGTAGTAGTGTGTAGGTGGATGCCAATCTCTGAAAAGATGAGCTCGACTAGTTCCACTGCTAGAACTGCAGCACATAACTGTAGCCTGGGCACTGTATGTTCAAGACGTGGGGTAAGCTTTGCTTTTCTCATGATGAAGCCAACATTGCTGGTTCCATCCGTGTCAGTCAGTTTGAGGTAAGCGACTGAAGCAATTGATTTAATCGATGCATCAGAGAAAACACACAACTCAAGGTGAGTTGCATCTAATGGAAATTTTGTGTAAGGCCTTGAAATTCTAAGGCTGCTCAGATTCTTTAGTGAGTGCCTCCATGTGCCACATCTCTTCCTTCTCTTCAGGGAGGGGGGAGTCCCAATCACCATTCTGCTGCATAAGCTCTCTAAGAGTGGCTTTCCCTTGAATTGTGACTGGAGCAATGAAACCCAGTGGGTCATAGATGCTGTTTACAGTTGATAAGATACCCCTACGAGTGAAGGGCTTTCCTTCACTGGCCACCCCAAAGTTAAAGGTATCAGACTTAAGGTCCCAGTTAAGACCTAAGGTGCGTTGTAAGGAGTGAAGGTCAGATTTGAAATCAAAATCTTTTAGATCAGCAGCATGGTCTTGTGATAGGAATGCATCCATGACTTCTCTCTTATTTCAGGCAATTTTGCGTAGGCTCAAGTTAGACTCAGAGAGTGTGTCTTGTGTCTTTTTAAGAAGGTTGATTGCTGCTTCCACTGTAGGGAGAGATTTCAGACCATTATCTACATAGACGTCACGGTTCACAAAATGCTTTACTTCAGGATCGCTCTCCTTTACAGACTGCTTAAGACAGTAGATGGCAACTGCCAGAGAGGGACTGTTCCCAAAGACATGAACCCTCATACGGTACTTGATAATTTCTTTGGACAGGTCATTGTCCTGAAACCACAAGATCCTCAAGAAATTGCGATCATTTCTTCTTTTATGAGGAAAGAGTGAAACATTTGTTCAATATCGGCTGTTATGGCCACGGCTTTTTTCCGGAAATGGATGAGGACTCCAAGAAGAGTATTGTTCAGATCTGGCCCTTTTAAAAGAATATTGTTGAGCGACACTCCATTGAATTGGGTGCTGGAGTCGAACACTACACGGATGTTATCTGGCTTCTTTGTATGATAAACACCAAAGATAGGCAGAAACCATCACTCTTTATCTTTTCTAAGTGAAGGTGCTACTTCAGCATGACCATTCTTAAGCATTTTCTCCATGAACACGAGGAAATGCTGTCTCACTTCTGACTTTCTGTCCAAGTTGTGTTTTAGCGACAAGAGACGATTCATAGCCTGAACTTTATCAGGCAAGCGCTGTCTAGTTGTCTTGAATGGTAGTGGGGCTACCCAGCTGTTGCTGTTGTCTCGTTTGAGACCTTGTTGCATTATTCACAGAAATAAAATGTCTTGGATGGAACGACCACTTTGTTGTTGTTGCTTGTCTGTTGGAATACTGTGGAGCCCAACTGCTTGTTTTCTTGATTGCCTTTAAGTTTACCTGTAGAGAGCACTGGGAGAATATTTTAAAACTGAGAGTAGCTATATTTCTTCTTTACATGGAAGGCATTCGGGCACGGCTCAAAGATAGAAGGACATTCTTGCTGTGTCAAGCTAGTGTACAACACGTTCACACTTGTGGCCACATGGACATTGCCCAAGCAGACAATGCTAGCTATAACCCATCCCAGGTCGAGCTTCTGGGCGTATGGCATGTGGGCCATTCACTTGTTTCCGAACCTTGTGGACCCTAATGATATCCTGTCCAAGTAAAAGCATAAAAGAAGCCTTCATTTCAAGTTCTGGGATAAGGTGAGCCACTGACTTCAGGTGTGGTTGAAACAGAGCAACTTCAGGTGTCAGAATCTCTGACTGGGTGTTTGGGATGTCATAACACTCCAAAAGACTAGGAAGAGGAAGACTGACTTTCCCATCCAGTGACTCAATTTGGTAGCCAAAGGATCTGCTTCCCGAAACTTCTGAAACCCCAGAACAAGTCCTAAGAGAATATGCAGAGGTGGAACCATGGATGTTGAAGGCATCAAAGAACTCCGAACGGGCCAGCGGTCTGTTGCTCTGCTCATCAAGGATAGCATAGACTTTCAAGACTCTGTCACGATGGTTGGTTAGATAGACTTTGACTAAGCAGATCTTAGAGCAGGATCTGTCACTGAGACCACCCCTACAGACAAGAGGTGACTTCTGAAGGTTGTATGGTGTTTTCCTCCCGCCATAGTCTGACGAGAGGTCTGGTTTATGAGTCCGAGGCTGGTCCTGGGTGAAGTGAAGAAATGTGCTTGTCACTCTCACACTCTAAACATGTGTTCGAGTACTTACAGTTTTTAGCTGTGTGTGTTGTTGACATGCAACATTTAAAGCAGATCCCATTCTCCTTTAGGAAAGCTTTACACTCCTCTAATGGCTTCTCTCGAAAGGCACAACATTTCCTGAGTAAATAGGGCTTCTTATGGAGAGGACACTGTTTATTATAATCCTTGGTTTTAATATCCTGTTCATTTGGGGTGAGGGCCAACGTGGGAGACACATCGGTTTTATGAACTGAAATGCCTTTCTGCTTGTTTGACGTCCAAGAAGTATTGTCTGTTTTACAAACAGCATACGTTTGACCCAAGAGACTGAAGCTAGGATCTTACATCTTGCCTGAAGAAGGGGCCTGAGTTGCCTCGAAAGCTTGCATATTGTAATCTTTTTAGTTAGCCAATAAAAGGTGTCATTTTGATTGGCTTTTCTCTACATTCATAATGGCTAACACGGTACAACAACCTAGTACTAAAGACTATATTGGTAACAGATATCTCTATCTTTTAACCCTAAAGCACCACTGCATGGGGGCTTGTTGTGCTTTGGACGTGCTCTGTCTCTGGGTATGTCAGAGGACTGGGACTGCGTGAAGTGGGTTTTAGCCTCACTTGGGGAGGCAAAAAGGGAGGGTGGGTGGTTTAGGGGGGGAGAGAAAGAGAGCAGGCTTGATCTATACCTAATCTATCCTCTCAATCTTTATAATTATAACTATCAACGTAATAATAAGCTGCATGGCAACAACTCTTGGGGAAATAGGAAATTAAGACCTAAACTATCTCACTTCCAGTTAAAACTATAAAATGACATCAAAAACTCAGAATCGGTGTCTCCATGATGGGATAGTTAACTTCGTAAGCTGGAATGTTAAAGGCCTGAATCACGAATTAAAGAGAAAGAAAGTACTTTCTCACCTAACAGGTCTAAATGCTAAGATAGTATTTTTACAGGAAACCCACTTACTAAGCAAGGATCAGTTCCGGCTGCAAAAAGACTGGACTGGCCAAATGTTCCATTCTAGTTTTACAAAGAAAACTAGAGGGTGGGAATTCCCATACATAGAACAGTACCATTTGTAGCATCAGATGTAGTATTGGATCCTGAAGGGAGATATGCAATGGTCATGGGAGACTTATCTAACTGTAAAATGATTTTGATAAATGTTTATGCACCTAATGTTGATGATAAGGAATTTATACAAAATTTATTTGCATCCATTCCCAATCTGAACACTCATAAAGTTATAATGGCTGGGGACTTTAATTGTGTTTAAATCCACTTTTAGATAAGACTTCCTCCACAGGGGGAACGGCAACTAACACTGCAAAGATAATTACAAAGTTTATAACTGATCACAACTTATCAGATCCCTGGAGGTTTTTAAACCCAAATTCAAGAACATATTCTTTCTACTCACCAGTACATCATTGCTACTCAAGGATTGATTACTTCTTTATAGATAATAACTTCTTGCCTAAGATTAAATCTTGTAAATACGATGCTATTGTTATTTCAGACCATGCACCTATGATCTTGGAGCTGAAATTACTAAGCCCCATACACTCACCCCAGATGGCCTCAACCGCTTCTATTAGCTGACGAGAATTGTACTGAATTTATATCCAAACAAATCAAATTCTTTCTAGAGACAAATACATCCCCCAAGATCTCTGCAGGAATACTCTGGGAAACTCTTAAGGCCTTCTTAAGAGGACAGATTATCTCATATCTTTCCCACAGAAATAAATCCGAAGCGAAGAAAGTAGCAGAGATAAAAGCGAAATTACTAAAATAGATGAAGAACATGCCAGACTACCAAGCGAGACTCTACATAGAGGAGGCAGGCTCTACATTCAGAATTAAACCTCTTGACAACTAAAGAAACTGAACAACTAATTTACAAATCCAGACATCATTATATGAACATGGAGAGAAGCTAATAAGCTTTTAGCTCAACAAATTCACAAGCAAGAAGTATGCAACGCAATCTCGGTAATCACTAACACGAATGGAGATAAAATCATCGAACACAAAAATATAATGCACACTTTCAGAGACTACTATAAATCCCTATATACTACTGAGTTTAAAGAAGACAATATACAATCTAATGCATTTCTGGATACATTACAGATACCACAAATAGACGCTTTTAGTGTGGAGGAACTTGATAAACCTCTGTCATTATCAGAATTACTAGATGCTATAAAGTCACTCCAAGGTGGAAAAGCAGCAGGCCCTGATGGCTACCCTGCAGAGTTTTACAAGAAATTCTCGCTCAGCTAGCTCCCTCCTATTAGCAACATTTACAGAAGCCAGAGATAACCAATCTCTTCCACAAACCTTTCGCCAAGCACTAATCACTGTCTTTCCAAAACAAAATAAGGACTTATTACAATGTGCATCATACAGACCAATTTCACTTCTGAATAACGTTAAAATACTCTCTAAAATCATAGCTAGAAGGATGGAGAAAGTGCTCCCCTCGTAATATCACAAGACCAAACTGGATTTATTAGGGGCCGACACTTATCTTCAAATCTTGACGCCTGTTTAATGTAATATACTCACCAACTAAATCAAACACCCCAGAAATATTATTATCATTGGATGCAGAAAAAGCATTCGACATGATTGAATGGAAATACCTTTTTACTATATTGGAGAAGTTTGGGTTTGGCCCGAACATTTGTGCATGGATTAAATTACTGTATACTAACCCAGAAGCTTCAGTTTGCATCAATAACATTTGCTCAGACTACTTTAAACTAGAGCGTGGCACAGACAAGGATGCCCTTTGTCACCTGCTGCTGTTTGCATTGCCATTGAACCACTGGCAATACATTGTGAAATACTTATCAGAGAAGGACTGGAACAGAAAATCTCATTATATGCAGATGATATGGTACTGTATATATCGGACCCAGAAAATTCTGTGCCTGCAGTCTTAGCAGCACTCACAGAATTTCAAAAGATCTCTGGTCTCAGAATTAATCTGAATAAAAGTGTACTCTTTCCAGTGAATTCTCAAGCATATAATATTAGATTAGACACCCTACCTTTTATCATTGCAGAACAGTTTAAATACCTAGGGGTAAACATCACAAGTAAACATAAAGCTCTATATCAACAAAATTTGCGTCTGCATGGAAAAAATTAAACAAGACTTGCATAGATGGTCAACCCTTCATCTCACACTAGCTGGAAGAATTAACACTGTTAAGATGAATATTCTTCCTAAGCTCCTTTTTTATTTCAAAACATCCCAATATCCAATAAACACACGTTATTGGCAATACACTAATAACCCAATTGTGCTCCACTCACTTAAAATCTGGAACCAATGTAGAAAGCATTTTAAGACGGAGAAGCTTCTATCTGTGGCACCCCTGCAAGAGAACCACCTATTTCAACCTTCACAAACATATGCAGTTTTTAATATTTGGAAAAAATTTGGAATTAACTTGCTTAGAGATCTTTATATAGACAACGTCTTTGCATCCTATGAACAATTACATTCCAAATTTAACATTCAACTACACATTTCTTTCACTATCTTCAAATCAGGAACTTTGTTAAACAGAACCTTCCAGATTTTCCTCATCTTGCACCCTCATCCACGCTGGAAAAAATATTGCTCACTCTAAAGGAATTAGACTCCATCTCGACAATATATAAAATCATTTTAAAATCCCTTCCTTTCAAAGATCCAAGAGGACACTGGGAAAAAGGTCTCTCGATTAATATATCAGAAAAGGAGTGGAAAGTAGCAATGCAGAGAATTCACTCGAGCGGCACATGCGCAAAGCATACAATTATACAACTCAAAATTATATATATATCTGTCTCGACTAAAACTCTCCAAAATGTTTCCAGGGTATGATCCAACCTCCGAACCTTGCAACCAAGCCCCAGCCTCACTGGGTCACATGTTCTGGGCCTGCACCAAATTAACATTATTCTGGACAAAAATTTTTAATTACCTTTCAGACAGCCTTGGACTCACAATCCCTCCTAACCCATTAACAGCTGTGTTTGGGATTCTTCCAGAGGGGCTTAAAGTGGAGAAGGACAAACAAATCGTGATGGCATTCACTACACTCTTGGCACACAGACTCATTCTGATAAACTGGAAGAACCCAAACTCTCCTCTTTTAAGTCAGTGGGAAACTGATGTGTTATATTATTTGAAATTGGAAAAAAATCAAATACTCAATTAGAGGATCCGTACAGACTTTTTTTTAAAACATGGCAGGATCTAATCAGTAATATGTTAAAATAAGTTTATAAAGCACAGAGAATTTATTAATTTGGGTATGTTTACAAGCCTTAAATTTTACGCCGTTTGGCTTGCTCTCTCTCTCAGGGGTGGGGATCGATCTGTTCTTAACTCAATTCTTCTTTTTGTAAAAACTTGATTGCTTTGTATGGATTGTAATAAAATTAATAAAAAAAGGGAGAGTTTCTATGTACTTTGATCACTTCTGTTTTAATAGAAGCCACTGCAACCAGATCATCTCTCAAGGATATATTATAATATAATGTGATGTTAGCTGATCTAAATTGTTTTCCATGTTTATATTTAATGTTAACTGATCTAGATGGTTTTCCACAATTACACTTGACTTACTCAAAGTATCTATTTTTTTGAAGCATAATTACAATCTAGATGTTGAACTGTCTTTGTATTAATTTGTGAATGTATTGGTAAGGGCAGAACCAAATCAAAAGTAATTAAGTAGTGATCGGAATTAACTTCATTTAAACGGTAATATTTAAATTTTGAATTTCAACTTTGTATGTTGATTAAATCTAATGTGTGGTTATGGTAATGAGTTGGACCTTTGAAAATCTGACAAAATTCTACTGAATGTAACAAATAAGTAAAACATTTGCTAAAAGTGTCATTTTCCACATCAATGTGTACGTTAAAATCACCCATCAAAACTAAATGATCTTAATTTATAGCCAAATCAGATAAAAAGTTGCCAAATTCAGTTATGGACAATGAATATGCCCCTGGTGGTCTATAGAACAGCAGTTCAACTGTGCTGGAATCTATTTTCATATTTAAAATAAATGCCTGAAAGAACATGAAGTCTCCTACATTTTTAGAAGAAATTTGCATTTTGTCACAATGAATTATTCCAAGGCCTCCTCCTCAACCGGAATCTCTAGATTTATGAAGGAATGTATATCCATCTGGTGACACCTCAGCTAAGAGAACAATGTCAGATTTACTAAGCCAGGTTTCAGTGAGAAGATACAGATCAGATTTTGTGCTTAATTTAATATCATTTACCAAAAGAGCTTTACTGCCAAGGGAGTGAATGTTCTATAAGCAGCATTTAAACTGCATACTTCTTTCTGAACTTGTGATACATTTTTTATTTTAAATTCAACTAAGTTTCTATTACATGTGCCCCTGGTGGAGGGTCTGGTTTTATCTCTTGTTCTAATTATGCACGTTATTTTTTGGTTATCAAGTAATTTGTGGTCTGCATCATGACTAAATTTACTGGATTCCTTAACACCACAACAGGGATTATGTGTAATAGCTTCAAGAAAGTAACAGGTGGGGTAAACAACAGCCTGTGATTTAAGATCACAAGACTACAGCTTGGGTGGTGCTCTTATCAGTCAGCCAGACAGTTTTGCTGCCATATTTTGGGATAATACAAAAGTTACCCTTCAGTTAGGATGAAGACCATCACTATTGAAAAATTTAGCCCTTTCCCAAAATTATCCCAATTGTTCACAAAGGCTATGCTTTTACTTGCACAGCAGGTTTCCAGCGAGCAGTGAAGGGAATGTCATCTGCTGTAAATCACATCCCCTCTATATAATCTTAGTAATGGGCTAGATGCAATTAAATTCTGACATTTTCTTTTAGCTTTGATGCATAGAGAGATGAAGTTCCCCTTTAATACCTCATATTGCTGAAAATAAATGTCATTAGTGCTGACATGCAGCAATAATGTAGATACTTAATCATGGGTGACGCAATCCAATTGGGCCTCTGTGTCAGAAATATTTGCCCCAGGGAGGCATGTTGCTGCTGCTGCAAAAGGTGCAAGGACATTATGGACCATAAGGTGCATACTAATTCAACGTAAGCAGGAACACTCAATAAAACTGAATAATAAAAGTTCAAGTGACAGTGAGATACGAAGAAGGCGGATTCACCAGCATTTGTGCGTCAGCTTTTATCCCTCCAGATTAGAGAATTTTCAGTTCCATTGTCTGAAAACACCACTCACATCTAAAGTTATTCCCAGTTTCAAATAAAAACTATTAGCGTCAGATCTGGGGTGTTGTATTGTGATCAAGACTGAAAGAATAAAAGTGAAAAAAGAAACTAACTTTTGCAAGTACTATAAATTTACACTGGCTGTTACAGACGCAAGTCAAATGTATGTTTTTATTGTATAATATTAACAATAAGAGAAGCTCACTACTCAAAACAGTAAATATACCAGACAGTCAGGATCGAACCGAGGACTCTTGATTACAAGATAAACAATTTCTACCACTGCGCCACGGAAGCTGTTATGTCATCCTTGTACCTTTTGTGAAAGTGTTTATTTGATATTTGGACTTCAGGTTTAACACATTATACAGTTTATGTATATAATTTGTCATTTATTACTAAAATATGAGAAACTTTCTGTTTTTATGATGTGTTTACATAGATTGTTGTAGAAACAGAACACACATGAAATGCATGTGTTCCAAATAACAATCTATTATTTCTAATGTAAAACTCCAGCACTTCATTCAAGGCTTGAACTGGGAGAACTTTGTGCCCATTCTGTGGTCGTGGGGGATGAAATACTAGGCTGCTTCTCTTGATCGGCACATTTACGAGACAAGACGCTGACGGAGAGGTGCAAAGGGATTTAAGGTGGGCTGGGATTATGAGTTTTTTCGTAGACTTTGGTAATTCTAGTGTTAAGTCAGTGGGTAACTGATGTTGTATACTATTAGAAATTGGAAAAAAATTCATTCTGTCTTAGATGATCTGTTTAAAACTTGGCAGAATCTAATCAATAACATTTTAAAATAAGCACTTATCCTGGGGAGAAAGACGGATTTCTTTCTATACTACTCTCAAACGTTTTACTCTGGCTGTTTGCGATTTTTAACTGAAATTTAGTTTTGTTAGGTTTGACTTGATTGTATGGATTGTTACATGTTTTAAATAATTTAAATAAAGGTTTAGCTGTCATCATTATAACATTTTTTAATAAGGGACATATAGAGCCTGGGGCTTCACTTGGTGGAAAAAACATTTTTTAATAATAGTTGTTTAGGCTTTTGCTAATTTTGACAAGAAACTCCTTTGGATATTTTGTCTCTTAAGATATTTAAAACATAAACAAGCACTTATGATTTAATACTTAACATATTTTAATAATATTCTTAATGACCTTTGTGTTTTTTGATATGAATTATTTCATTATATTATTATATTTTATTTTTTTAAGTTATCAGAGATACACGCTTGCTTGGCTAGGTATTGAAATCAAGCAAAGTGTATGTTTTAATGAGTGTCTTATTATTTTATATTTTCTTAATATTATTAATTTTGAATCTAGAGTTTTTAAAAATGAAGTCACATATCATGGGTAGGGGCATAAGTTTCATAATTTAGGTTCTGGGGTATGAATGTTATGATTCATAATCTATAATTTGGGGGCAGGCTTAAGGTCATCAATCTTTCATTTGACAGTTCCTATCTGGTATTACTATAATCACTGGAAACTTGAATCATGGGTCTCCAAATAGGTTCTGAGCCCTAAAACTGTCAGTGAAAAAAATCAAAACTTTCTGACGTTTTCCTAGCTGCAAAGATGAAGGAAATGGCACATATGGTTTCACGATAAAATGTAATATGAAAATGAATGCAGTATTATGGCCATAAACACAAATATCTGCATCAACTTTAAATCTGTATTCTGTATACAAGTTGCCCAAATTCAAGTTTCTGGTGTGTATTTATTACTATCTGCATCCATCCATCCATTATCCAACCCGCTACATCCTAACTACAGGGTCACGGGGGTCAGCTGGCATGTTCATTGTATTCATTTCCAGAATTTTGTGTATCTTTGTGCTAACACTTGTGGTTTAAATTAGGAGAAATCCTGAGTGTCATCCATGAACCATACATAGATCTAAAAAGCAAGAAATGAAATAATAGCTCTCCCTGTCGACGATAAAACATCAGCTGTCTGTCTAATAGTTAAATTTAAGTGAAGAAACACTGGAACATTAGAGCAATCTAGATGAGAATAGGCCATTCAGCCCAACAAAGCTCACTAGTCCTGTCCACTTAATTCTTCTAAAATAACAAGTCTAGTTTTGGAAGTTCGTAAGCTCCTACTGTCTACCACTCTTCCTGGTAACTTATTAATTCATTCATGAATTCAACAGTTTAAAGTACAGTAAAGAACACTATAATGTAATTTGCAGGGAGTGTACGCTGGCTTTTGCTTATCACCACTCCTCTCTGCACTTTTTTTACTTTTTGCAGTTTTTTTTAACTTTAATTCATATTTGTTTGTTTAATTTTCATCATGATTGTTAACTCTGCTTTTACTTTTGATTTAACTAGCAGTACATATCACACTTTTTGTTTTTGTTAATGGGCCATCACATTAGCATACTGTTCACTCGCCCATCAAGAAAACAATGAGAAAAGTTATATTCTTGAATAGAAACGCACTTGTTTCGTTATACTTGTACTTTTTGTGAAAGTGTTTATTTGATATTTGGACTTCAGGCTTCACATATTGCTACTCTTAGGATCCAGCTTAGGTCCAGTATGTTACCACCTACTAGGAAAATGAGTCTGGACTTAGCCAGACTCCAAGACCAGGCTGTTTCTAATGAGTTTGCACGCAGTTTGTGTGAGGAACTTTCGGATTTGGGTACGACTACTAATCTTAATGTGATGTGGGAGACCTTCTGTGACAAGACTCTGAAGGTTGCTGAGGGTTGTGTTGGTGTTACCAGCGTTCCCAGAATGAGGTGTTTCATCTCGCAGGGCACCCTGGATATCATCAAGAGGAGTCGCACGGCTCAATGGCAACTCTGGTCTGTACCGGGAACTGAGAAGGACGACTGCGAAGGCTCTGAGGGCAGATAAAGAGGCGTTTGTTAGAGGACACTGTGAGCAAGTGACACACCATCTGCGGTCTAGCGACCCACATCCTACTTACAGAAGAATCGAAGCATTACGCACATCTGAATCTGTTCCTTGGAGAGTCGCAGTCAGGGCAGCTGGTGGAACGGTCCTTACGGATGACACTGCAGTTGTGACCCGCTGGGATGGCTACTTTGAGCAGTTGTTCAAAGCTGATCCTCTGGCTAGGACGTTGGTTATCTCTGGTTCCACGATTCTTGAGAATGATCTTCCAATTAGCTGTGAACCACCCAGTCTCACTGAGATTGCACAGGTGGTGAACCAGCTGAGAGGGGGAAAGGCTGCAGGGATCTGTGGTATCCGGGGTGAACTTCTCCAATCTGGGGGTAAGGCTGTCCTCCTGGCATTGCAAGCAATCTTTGCTTCTTTTTGGGAGACTGGAATCATCCCAACTGACTGGAAAACGAGACTTGTCGTCCCTATCTGGAAAAGGAAGGGTGATCGCCTGGATTGCAGCAACTACAGGGGGATAACACTGCTCTCAGTCCCGGGTAAGGTCCTTGGTAGGGTCGTCCTCAATAGGATTCGTGATCACTTGTTCACCTACCAGTGACCGGAACAGTCTGGTTTTACATCTAAGAAGTCTACAATCAACCGCATCCTGGCAGTAAGGGTTCTCATGGAACGCAAACGTGAATATGGCAGAGTTTCTTTGCAGCCTTTGGCGATTTTCACAAAGTGTTCGACTTAGTTGAACAAGGTGCTCTGTGGGACATCATGAGGATTCGCAGGATCCCCTCGAAGTTGCTGGATATCATGGCTGGCCTGTACACTGGTACTGTGAGTGCTGTCCAGAGTGGAGGCCGGAGTTTTCCCAGTTGATTCTGGGGTTTGTCAGGGGTGTGTTCTTGCTCCTACTTTGTTCAATGCTTGTATTGACTGGGTGTTGAGGATGGTCGTGGGGTCCAGCGGCTGTGGGGCATCTGTTGGTGAAGAAAGTTTCACGGATCTTGACTTTGCTGACAATGCTGTGATCTTCGCAGAGTCAATGGAGGCTCTGATTTGGGTGCTCGAGAGACTGAGTGAGGAGTCTGAGTGTCTGGACTTGCTAGTGTTCCAGATAAAAACCAATATTCAGGCCTTTAATGACCTCTTGGACACAGCCATCAGCAGTGTGTCTGTTCATGGAGAGAGTGTTGACCTTGTTGAGAGGTTCACTTACCTTGGCAGTGACATCCATGTCTATGGTAACTCTTCCTATGAAGTCAGTAGACAGATTGGGAGATCATAGAGGGTCATGAGGTCACTGGAAAGGGGTGTGTGGTGCTCCCTATATCTATGCAAAAGGTTGAAGGTCCAAGTCTTTAGAGTCCTGGTGCTTCCTGTCTTACTATATGGTTGTGAGACATGGACGCTATCCAGTGACCTGAGACCTGTGTCTCTCTCCAGAAAATACTTGGGCACCATTGGTTTGACTTTGTGTCAAATGAGCGGTTGCTTATGGAGTCCCGAATGAGGCACATTACCTGCGTTGTGAGGGAGCGTCAGTTACGGCACTACGGCTATGTGGCGCATTTCCCTGAGGGTAATCCTCATTGCTGGGGACCCTAATTACTGGACCCGTCCAAGGGGTCGCCCAAGTAACACCTGGCTGCAGCAGATAGAGGTTCATTTCCGAAGGGTGGGACTGGACCACGTGTCTGCCTTGGGGGTTGCAAACCGGAATCCCGAGTTGTTTCGTTGTGTCGTGGGCAATGTTCTCTCTAAGCTGAGCGCGTGAGCGATCGCTCACACAAATTCAGAGCATCGCTCATACTTCCCGCACGATCGCTCATTCCGACGGCGTCGCTCGTACTTATCGCACGATTGCTCACTCTGACCGTCGGAGTCCAAAGCCGAAGGTCTTATTTTTTTAGGCCGCCACCTAAGAAATGTGCTTACGTTATAAAAATTGTTTGAAACTTGTTTCTGTTTGTCTCAGCGAGTCAGCATATGTGATTAACTTTGGGTAAAATTGTTGGAAACTTGTTTCTGTTTGTTTGGCTCTGCGTATGTGATTATCTTTGTTTGAACATAGGTTCGAAGTTCAAAAGTTTTATTTATTTCCGACTTCTGACTTGTGTTTAAAGCCTTTCTTTACGCACATATTTTGATTTACATAGAATTAGGCGCATCACTTTATACTAGGAGTTTAAAATCAAGAGCCATGTCTAAGCGTCAGGCAGACAATTTTTCAGGAAATGCGAGTAAAAAGCGATGTTTGGAATTCAAGAAAGAATGATTGACAGGATGTTCAGTAGATGCAGACTTGCCATTTGGCTCTGGACAACACGTGCAGCTTGGTGAAATTTTCGAGTACTCTGAAGCATGTGGTGTTATATGCAAAATTTGCATGAAAGCTGGAGCCAACAGTGAATGGACGGCAGCAAAAACATAGACCGACTGGAAAGTTGATCATCTAAAAAAACATTTAGGACAAAAATCTCATGTGGATTGTGTCACAAAACTTAAAAATCAAAGCAGAGGGATTTTAAAAAGCATGCTAACTGAATCAAAAGAAGATCATGAAACCAGGAAAGAGACCACATAGCGACAACAAGCATTCCCGGATGAGGTAAAGATTTTAATAGATAACGTTTTGCTTGCTGTTAGAATAAATTCTTCAATGCTGTCAGTTCAGGATATTCATGATCACGTCGGAAAATATGTCAAAATCCCAGAGAGTTGGCTAAGTAAGAACTATGCCTTTGAGTTTAGTGAGTGTATAAACTCATCTATCAAAACAGAAATGTATACCGAAATAAGGAAAGCAGCTTATCATACCTTGATAGTTGATGAGTCAACTGACATTTCCGTTTCGAAGATGTTCATTTTATACATAATGTGCAGGCGTGAAAATGAATCCGTCTATAAAACTGTGCTTGTGGGAATCCTGAAGTTAATAGCATGCGATAGTTCATCAATCTTTCAAGCTATTCAGAACTTTTATTTTGAAAACGGGTTTGATTTAAACAAGATGGTTATGTTTACTTCTGACGGAGCCTCGGTCATGCTGGGCAAAAGAAAAGGTGTAGCTGCACTACTGCGACAGTCAATTCCACATTTATCAGAGCAACATTGTGAGGATTTGGGTATAGATGATGCATGGAAGAATATACCCTTGATGAGAAAGATAGAAACTTTCTTCTCCTACAGAAAGATGAAGATATTCTTAAAAGTGATCTTTGTAAACAGTATTCAGAATTCAAAATTCTTATTAATGAGAAGTTAAAATGTGGAGCATTAAAGACATTTTCAGATATTCTTACATTCAATTAAATGAACTCTTCTTAATCATGGATATTTGCAGCACATTCCAGGCCTCAAGTGCAGACTGTGAAAGAGGGTTAAGCCTGATGAACAGTATAAAGACTAAAGCCAGAAACCGTTTAGAAGTTGAACATTTGGAACATTTAATGAGAATTAAACTCTTCTTGAATTCTGGAAAGGCTATAGACGTAGATAAAGTTTATAACATCTGGAAAGCAGAAGAGAGACTATTTGAATTTGACTGAGGAACTAATTTAGTAAGTTTAACTTAGTACATTTATTTAATATAAATATTTTGCTTATGTAAACCTGCTTCTTCAATTTTTAAGTATTTTTCAAATGTCAATACAACTTGTCATTGTTCTGAAATAAACCCCAGAATCGCTACGCGAAAATTGGTGCTCATAAATTTTTGGCTTAAACAAAATGTCGCTCATAAACAATGTTTTTTGCTCACTATATGCTACTCTTTAGAGGGAACATTGGTCGTGGGTGCTGTACCAGTGCATGCTTCCCAACTTGATTTGGGTTGACTTGCTTCACACATTATATACTTCATGCCAGCATTTTGTCAATTATTAGTAAAACATGAAGAATGTTTCCATTTTAAGGATTGGTTTACATAGATTGCTGTAGAAACGGAACACACGTAAAATGCATGTGTTCCAAATAACGATATACTATATACTGTAGTCTATATAACTCTAAGCAACTGGGACACAGGTTAATAGACTTGAGCTGAGAAATCTTTGTGCGGTGTGGGGGTGGATGTGATACCAGGCTGCTTGCTGCTTATCGACACATTTACAAGACAAAAGACGCTGCGGAGAGGTGGGACGGATTTACAAGTTTTTTCGTAGGCTTTGGTAATTCTAGTGTTAATTAACACTAACTGCACATCAGCGCAAACATAAGGGCTGAATAAATTTGAAACTTTAAATAAATCTGAGAAAAAAACAACAGGCAATTAATTGTATTGCTGTTTCACATATTGTATACCATTATTTTGTTTGGATTGTGGAAGAAAATTATGAATACAGACACCCCCCTCAATGGAATGCCCTGATTTAAGCAATAAAACACAGGCATGAGAAAGTGTCAATAATTATTCTTTATGTAAATCTCTGAAGACGCAAAATACATCATATCAGAGTTTTTGCAAAGAAAAAAGTGTCCTCTGTGCTATATTTGTTACAATCCATTGATTAGGTCCTTTTAACACGATTGGTTACACGTAGTTGCTAACAGGACATGGCAGATGTTGATACCTTAGATGACCACAATTTGATTGATAGTCCTGTTTACTTAGGATGTACATTCCATTTTAAATATATTATTTTTATTCTTATTGTAGGAGATGTGTGAATTTCACAAAGAGGAGAAAAGAACAATAGCCTATATATATATATATATATATATATATATATATATATATATATATATATTATGATCCAGCTGGGTACAAAAACAGTATTATAGAAGAAAGGTTATGCCATAAATATAACATTTTTCTCTTAAGGGTTCAAGTAAAATAACAAGATATACATTTATAATAGTGAATAATAAAATAACAGCGTCAGCTTTTAAACATAAACTCAAAAGGATATGAGACTCAGACACACAGGTACACATTGGACCAGGGTTCAAATTCAACTCTTACACTCCTCCCTTTGAAACGAAACTGTTCACTTTTCTTACATATCTTCAATATTAGTAATATGAAAAAGAAAAGCTTCAGAATCATTAAGATCATTCAGAGAAGGGGAAGTTGGATTTGTAGGGGAGACTCAAACAACCATATTATTTATCAAAGTGTTGGATATTATTATTGACAACACATTACTAAGGATATGGAGACAACAATTTGTTCTTAATAGCAGTACAGTTCTATTCATCACCAAATATTGTTAGTCAGGGTGGGATGTTTAATCGCCAGGACCAGTTCTCATTTCGCGCTATGCACCGGGTCGAATTCGGACCACAGTCACAGCATACTAGTCCATAGGATGGTGCATATCATGCACACAATGATTACTGCCTTTATCTTCATGTTTACCTTCCCAAACAGATCTTCTTACTGTGGGACAGGTGAATCCAGGAATTGGTGTCTTTAACCTTTATAACATGAGGAGTAACCAGGAGGACTTGGTGTGGACCTTACCAGGAGGGTTGGTGCCAGTGCTTTTGCAGAGTGTTTCGGATCAGAACCCAATCGCCAAGGTGGATTCTCTCATCTCTAGCCTTGATGGAGGGGGCCACACCCCAGGACACTTTTAGTTGGGAGTGCACGCCTTTCGGTGTTCTTTGGAGACCTTCAGTCCTTTTCCTATGTTATGTTTCATGCACACCACACACTTCTGACAGTACGCTGCAGCATAAAGTGAGAACTCTGGAGTCCTCCAAAAGCTCTCCACATGTGACACTATTTTGTCTTTATCAGAATAATTTAATCCAGGAGCAATATTTGCTAAGCCTAGAAAAGAAGACTTGGGCAGAAAAAGTTTGTTAGTCTCTAGGTGTCGCCATATCCCATCGTCGTACTTCTTATTTCCAAGTCCGAACATCTGTGGGAGTTGCACTGGTCTGTAAATAAATAACTTCGGTCACTGGCGCAGCAGGCGCGTTGGGACTCCGAGTGGCATCTTTTGCCCAATAATACCACGACACACCAGATCTCAGCTATTCGAATATATCTGCCACTTTATTGCAGTAATTTGGCTAGGCTCCATAATCGCATCAAGCAAATTATACACCAAAGTATTGTGCTGAATTAGATAACCAGTACTGGTCTTGTAGCCTCACATTTTCGACAAAAAATCCATGGTTATGACATAGCACGAGTCTGTGTTAATAGTTACATCTCCACCCTTATGCAATTGACATGCACGTGTCAATGCAAAAGTATAGAAATCTGTGCAGACCGCTTGGCAGCAGAGGCATAGTTTCTAATTACTATATAAGTTAAGCTCCATTTTTCCTCTTTTTTTCCCTGTTTATTTATTCTTTTAACCTCCCTTTTGTGCAGCATATCTTAATATGGAACACTATCTAGACTGGAAGCCAGTGCTCCATACCACTTTCCTCATTATCGTTTTTACTTTAAATGTAATTTGAAATTAGTAGGAAAACTTCTTTTTTTTTTTTTTTTTTTTTTTAGGTGTATGGCCAGTACTTATAAAGAAGGCAGTGTAAACATTATTTTAAAACTTTTTTCATTGCACTTAATCTCATTTTCCACTTGAATTCAGAGATGTCTCAATTTGAACAAAACATATATAATATATATACATACATATAATATGCATATATACACACACTCTTATACATTCTCATTTTCATGCATAGTTTTATCATTCGTGTCATTCATATACATTTCACACATTCTCTTCAACCATATTCCCAAACTCAAACGTTTAATACACTGCAGTCACAAAAACCTCTTCAACATAATGGAAAACATACTCAAAGGCAGTTAGTGTTGCAATTTAAAGCACTCACATCTTGCTCCACACAGAAAGCATATAAGCCCAAGCATTCATTTCCTGTTGTTGAGCAGCAGTGCTAATGACTGCGTCACTATACTTCCCTGTCTTAACAGTGGTTTTGCACTCATCCAAGCACAATATACATTCAGTATTTCTCAAAAGCATCACAGCCCAATAATATTTTAATTCTTGAAAGAAATTGTCTCAGTTGTTTTTATTACTATTAAAAGAATACTCTTTCTTAGAATGGGATCAGGGTTCGAAGGAAAGATGTTTTGTATGTGTACAGTTAGGTTTATGAGCAAAATTGGACACATTTCCATTTACCAAGTATCACGCACAGTCAAAACTCATTGTAACCCAAATTAACACAGCACTCTAGAGACTGATATCAGAGATTTCTAAATTTTGTGTGCACATTTCAGCCAATTACTTGAAAATTCAGTTTAATACAGATCTAGGGGCTGACGTCAGTTTTTGTTTTTTTTTTGGAGACCCATTACCAGCAATAACCAATCATGCCGAGAAAAGGTAGCAACTGTTGCTTAATTTCAGGAAGCACAAGTCTTACGGCCATGATACGAGAGTCAGAAAACAGCCGTTTTCTCTTTTATGTAACCAGCTGGAGTTTAGAACAGGAAACTTTATGACAATTTTGTGCTAGAAAGAAAAGCAAAGCTTTAGTGTCCTTTTCGCAATTCTTTAAATCAGAGCAAAGCAACAGATCATCATACTAAATAAAACCAGTACAAAATCACCAACGAAATGGACTAGACACACGTAAAGAAAGAAAAGTGAAGTAATAATTAAAATCAGAAGTCAAAAGAAAATGGAAAAGAAAAGAAAACGTGAGATCAGTTGCAGAGAACTGGTTTACTGCAGATGGAATGGAGGAAAGGAGGGTTGCAGGATGTGGCACAATAAGCGACCTGGGAGTGAAGTGTAAGGGCCGATTTATACTTCACACTCAGAACGCATACGCACCCGCCTCATGGCTGCCATGCGTTCCCAGCGTTCATTTCACACATCCTCTGAGCAGGTCCTCATAATTAGCGTGACGCGTGCGCGAATTGCAGTACCAGCAAAAGTCGGGCAGTGTGCTAAAAGTCGGAACTTGACGTCAGAGTCTCTGTTTACTATCTACATGTGACAGAAAGCCTCTATGCAGATCCTACGGGATGAATGCTTCGATGTGGTGAAGCAAAATGCCGACATACAGATGCATTTGTGGTGCTTTTATATTCAAGCGTTGCATATTCCCGATCGTAATGACACGATACATTTTAAAATTCTCACATACCATCTTTAGTGCCATCTTTTTTTATTATTTATTTTTGCATATTAACAACAGCAACATAATGTATAGCGCTGTATTTGAGCCACTGAGAAAAAAATAAAGGACACAGTGAAAAAGTGTATCTTGTGATTAAAGTGGAAATTTCGGCTTTAATCTCGAAATGTCCACTTTAACCTTGTAGTTTACTTTATCATTAATGCAGACCGTCGTAAACGTCATCCCAGTTTTTAATCGCTAAGAGCTTCTTGGACCTGACAGCAGTGGCAAGCAGCAATAGATCACCACACAGAACAAATTAAATGTATGATATTCCTACGTCTGTCTCCGTGGAGTCTGAGGTAGGAGAGGATGCTGGCGTTGAATGTTCGCCGCTTCTCCCTTTGAACTTTATGAGTTTTATATTACTAATTTATTATTTTACTTTTACTTTTGTTTTTAGTTAAAAAGTTTCATACTTTTTTGTACTGTTTCATCGTCTGCCGTGGGTTTTTACGGATTTTACCGAGTTTTATTAAGTTTTAGCTGACTACTCACTTGTTGCCCGGATATACTGTTTTACCGTCTGCCGTGGATTTTACGGATTTTATCAAGTTTTGCTGTCTACTCACCTGATGTCCGGATGCCCTGATGCCTGGATTTTCTGTTTCATATTCTGCTTTGGATTTTACGGTGCTGTCTGGATAGCATCTCTCCTTTCTTCCTCGGTCAGAATGGCGCTCAGTTATTCCAGCTCACAACTCCACCGACTTAATCCCGCAACCACTCCTGAAATTAACATCTCCATCATCAAAGAACTTGGACTCCTTCGCCGTCCTCGATACACTCATAGAGGCTCGGTCGAAAGTTCATTTTCCATAACCTGCCAAAGTGCTCTGCTCCCAATATTCCATCTTTCTGGTCACCTGTCGCACGTTTGACGCGTCATCAGAGCACCGTCATTCCAGCTACTATCAACTCTGAAAGTAGCGTGAGATCTTTGCACTCCAGCATGGGAAACATCAGAGCTATTGAGAGAAACACCGCGAGATTCTCACATCCCCGCCTGGATTTATTTTGTGGAGTTGATTCTAAGCTGCGTGGAGTGGATTTTAATGTTTTGCACCAGTACAGAGATTGACCTCACAGTCATTAGTCAGATTTGAACTGTTTAACTCTCAATCCATCTGCAATAAAGCCACACTGATTGAAGAACACATCAGGGAGAAAGGACTTGACTTCATGTGTCTGACAGAAACATGGCACCAGTCAGAGGTTTACTCTGCCCTAAATGAAGCCTGTCCTCCTGGCTACAGTTACTTGGAAGCAGCTCGCAGCACTGGGCGTGGTGGTGGCTTAGCTATCATCCACCGTCAGGATTTGGGGTTGTCCCGTATCTTGATACCTGCAACATCCTCCTGCGAGTGCCTTGCATTTAAATGTAAGCCTCCTTTTCCCATGACTGTTCTCCTTATCTATCGACCTCCAAAACCCAACTCTGCCTTCATCCCGGAGATGACTGATCTTCTCACAACACTCTGTGCTACCTCTGCCAACATCATAATTCTAGGAGATATAAATATTCATGTTGACAGTCCCACAGGTTATCTCACTGCTGATTTCCTTGAGCTATTGGATTCTCTTAATCTACAACAACATGTTGATGTCCCCACACATTCCAGGGGTCACACACTTGACCTGGTCATTTTAAATTCTGTCTTACTCAGTAACTTACAGGTATATGATCTTGGTATTTCAGACCACAAAGTAGTGTTAATGGAGCTGCCCATTCTTTCCCCCCATATCAAACTAAAACGACAGATACATTTCAGAAATCTGAAGAACATCAATGTTGATGCCTTGGCCCTGGACCTTAAACTTCTCTCCTCTGACCCTACCAGCTCCCTCTCTGTTGCTGACCTTGTGGACTTTTACAACCAGTCCCTGAGCAGTCTCCTGGACTTCCACACCCCCTTAACATCCAGGTCCGTCTCATTCTCATGCTCAGCACCTTGGTACACCTGCGAACTGCGAAAAATGAAGACGGCTGGCCGTGTCCTTGAGCAGCGGTTCAAGGCCTCTGGGCTGACTGTCCACAAACAGGCTTATAGGGAACACAAGAGGGCGTATGCAGAAGCTCTGAAGGTTGCACGGTCCAGGTTCTATTCCATCATCATCAGCAACAGTTCCAGGAACCCCAAAAACTTTTTTAAACTATAAATCACCTTCTCAAACCTCCTTCACCTGCCCACTCTGAGGCCACCGATGAGAGGTGCAATATGCACATAAATTTCTTCAAACAAAAAGTTGATAACATCCGCTTACACCTCTCCACCACGGATATCCTGCCCCCCCCAACTGTCGACCTACTGTCTGAGACTGTCCAGCCCCTTTGCTCCTTCTCTGTTGCCACACAGGAAGAGGTGGAGGATGTCATCAGGAAAATGAAACTGTCTACCAGTTCCCTGGACCCTTTCCCCTCAGCTTTACTGAGGGCCAACGTCTCTCCACTTATCACCAGGATCATAAACCAGTCCCTTTTGGCTGGCCATATTCCTTCTTCACTAAAACTGCTGTCATCAGACCCTACTGAAAAACCCACCCTGGATTCTGAAGTTCTCTCCAATTATAGGCCCATTTCCAATCTTCCATTTCTCTCTAAAGTTCTGGAAAAAATAGTTGCAACTCAACTTCATGACCACCTCAAACTGAATAATCTGTTTGAAAAGTTTCAGTCTGGTTTCCGCCCTGGCCATAGCACTGAAACAGCCCTGGTCAGGGTCACCAATGATCTTCTGATAACAGCAGATACTGGTTCCACTTCTTTACTCATCCTCCTTGACCTGACAGCTGCTTTTGACACAATAGACCACAACATTCTCCTTCACCGCCTGAAATACACCATTGGACTCTCTGGAAATGTTCAAAATTGGTTCACATCTTACCTGACTGGCAGAACTGAGGACGTCTCCCTGGGCAGCGCAAAATCTCATACCCACAACGTCACTTGTGGTGTCCCACAGGGCTCTGTGCTAGGCCCCATCCTTTTTACCATCTACATGCTCCCCCTTGGAAATGTCATTAGCAGACATGGTTTATCTTTTCACTGCTATGCTGATGACACTCAGCTTTACCTCAGGACTACCCCCACCTCCTCTACTGCTCCTCTGCCAATCTCTACATTGATTACCTGCCTGAAGGAGATAGAGGCGTGGATGAGGCTCAATTATCTTCAACTAAACAGATCCAAAACAGAAGCCATCTTAGTTGGCACATCACACCATCTCCGCTCTTCTACCATTACCAGTATCACTTTCGCTGGCCAAAACATTCCCCTTTCCACATTTGTCACCAATCTGGGTGTTAAAATGGACCCTCAACTCACCTTTGACGCCCACATCAAACACCTCTGTAAGTCTTCCTTCTACCACCTCAAGAATATTGCTAAACTCCGACCAACTGTCACCCTGGAAGATGCAGAGAAGCTAGTCCATGCCTTTGTCTCCTCCAGGTTGGATTACTGTAATGCGCTCCTCATCGGGATTCCTGGCAAGATTATTCAGAGACTCCAGTATATTCAGAATTGCGCTGCCAGGATCCTGATGAGGGTGCGAAAGCATGACCATATCACCCCAATCCTGAAAACCCTTCACTGGCTCCCTGTTCCACTCAGAATTGAGTTCAAGGTCGTTCTCCTCACCCATCAGTGCATCTATGGACATGCCCCCCTTTACTTACAGGAACTCCTTACCCCTCATACCTCCTCACGCACTCTCCGCTCTGTACACACTAACACTCTCCAAGTCCCTAGAACCAAGCTTTGCAGTATGGGTGATAGGGCTTTTTCATCTGTGGCGCCGAGACTGACTACCTGACTACCTGAGAGTCCCACAGTCAACTAATGTTTTTAAACGGAATCTAAAAACTCATCTTTTTAGAAAGATATTTTGTTAAAGCATACATAGATTTTCTTGTTTTATGTTTGTTTTTACTATGTAGCACTTTGAGATTTCTAAAATATGAAGTGCAATATAAATAAAATTTATTTATTTATTTATTCCAACTCTCTGCACATTTAGACTCTTTAGATTTGTACTTGATACCACTTTCATGATGAAATGCATTAAAGTGTGTATGTTACATTTTACATATAATTTTGTTTAAATAATGAATACTGTTAATAATTACACACATGGGGGGAATAATTACACACATGGGGGTGTCACGGTGGTGGAGTGATAGCACTGCTGTCTTGCAAGGGAGTTATGTTGCTGGTATTTCCTGCTTGTATTCCACACTGTGCTCCGGTTTCCTTCCAAAGATATACAGATTTGTGGATTTGGTGTCGCTAAAATGACGCTAGTGTATGCAAGTGCTTGTATTCACCTTGCGGTGAGCTCAAGGCCTCATCAAGGGATTGTTTCTCACTCGTGCCCAATGCTTGCTGGAATGGACACTCCCTGGATTGATGGATTTAATCAATAAACATCATTTTCAGAGATATTGTGATAAGGTGTCATCAGAATTTAATGAGTGTTCTAGGCAAATCACAACACAGAGAAGCCGAACATGTTCTCACCGTGATATCTCGCACTGCCACCTGGTGGATTCCTCCAACACTACAACTCTTCCTTAGCAGGAGCGTCCGCTGCAGCATACGTTGCGTCGCGTGAAGTCTAACTCCGGCCTAAACTTCACCTCCCGCAATTCCTGTACATAATGCTGAGAATTAACAAAATTGATAATATATAATACTAGCAAAATACCCGCGCTTCGCAGTGGAGAAGTAGTGTGTTAAAGAAGTAATGAAAAAGAAAAGTAAACATTTTCATAATAACGTAACATGGTTGAAAATGTAATTGTTTTGTCATTGTCATGAGTGTTGCTGGCATATATATATATATATATATATATATATATATATATATATATATATATATATATATATATATACTAATAAAAGGCAAAGCCCGCCCTCACTCAATCACTCACTCACTGACTCATCACTAATTCTCCAACTTCCCGTGTAGGTAGAAGGCTGAAATTTGGCAGGCTTATTCCTTACAGCTTACTTACAAAAGTTGGGCAGGTTTCATTTCGAAATTCTACGCCTAATGGTCATAACTGGAAGGTATTTTTCTCCATTAACTGTAATGGAGTTGAGCTGGAATGACATTGGGGGGGGGTTAGGTGTGACATCATCACGCCTCCCCGTAATCACGTGAACTGACTGTCAACGCAGTGCGTAGAAAACCAGGAAGACCTCCAAAAAGCGCTTAAGAAAACATGCATTATATAATTGAGAAGGCAGCGAAACAATAAGAAGCGAGCGAGTGACATATACTACCATATTCATGAGTGCTGCTACCTCGGAAACAAAGCACGGTGTAAACCTAAACTTTAAATTAAGTTCATAGACAGGCTACCGCTGGCATTTCACATGCCCACAGGTAATGCGGGATACAAGTTTAATAAGAGGACGCAGGATATAAACGAGAGTTTTGATCACTTTGTAACTAAGTTAAAATTGTAGGTGAAGGGGTGTGCTTATGCAAATTCCGAGAGACTGTGTTTGTGGGGGATTGACAGTTAAGGGGGTGGGGCAGTCACGTCATCATCTACCCTCCCATTCATCTCATTTCGCTCTGAGCTGAGCTCCGCGGCTAACGCCGTTTTCCCGAAGCAACTTCGTCAGACTGCCACCAAATACTCACAGAAAAATCCACAAGTTAATACACACGCTGTCTCTAGAGTTTCTCCACACTGAATCCTCCAGGCACTACTTACAAAAGGTTACATTGACAATCGTGTTACGTTATTTTTAAAATATTTCCTTTTCTTAGCACAAGCACAGCTGAGAAGCTTTGATGCATGTGCTCCATAACGCGTTAAAAAATAATGCATTTAATCACACTTTGCATTACAAGCAAAGGGGAGCTTTTGTCAATGCATGATTTCCTGGTACACCGATTACATTGATCAGTGCATCCCGATTCATTTTACCCTCGCACCACCTTAGTTTGAGAAGAAGTATGAAAAATATGAGGTTAACACAGAAAACAGATCACCAATTCAAGCTTTATGAATAATCGATTCGCCATCAATAATTGTTTTGGTAAAGCCATCCTCCTTCCATTTTATAATTTTTCCGCCATTTGCCATGATTAAATGAACGGTAAATAAAGTAAGAGCAAAGAGGGTGACTTATTTAGGCAGGCATATATATGACAGCAACACTCATGACAATGTCAATCATGTTACGCTATTAGTAAAATGTTTCCTTTTCTTTTTCATTACTTCTTTAACACACTACTTCTCTCTGTAGCGGTGGTATTTGATAGGGTATTTTGATATATATATATATATATATATATATATATATATATATATATATATATATATATATATATATATCATATAATATATGAATGACCTCCAAAGAGCTGAGACTTTTGATATCATGAAGCGTGTCTGCAAAACTGTGGTCTCCTGCCCTTCAAAAGTCGAGCAGCCAGCGCGCGTGCATAGCTGTGCCGGCCTTTGAGATGCTGACTGCGCTTCTGCCTTAAGTCAAAGTGAGCACTTTTAATTTTTTTCATCCTCCCCCTGCGCTATAGCCCAGACAAGTGCAAACACGGACCCCTTTTCTACACCACGGCAAAATAATATTAAGGCGATTCACACTTTCTTTTGCATGTATACGATTATGATGTCCTCACCTCGGATTATGAAGACACGCACAAGAGTGGAGGACTGACAGTGCCATCACAGTCGATTAATGGCAGGGACGTCTCACCAGTCTACACAAGATCCACCGCGACTGTCCCCAAAAGGCGATCATAATGTCAGCTAACACATCTCTCTATACTATATAAAAGAAAAAGGCAACTTTCCTTTCTTTACACCTTTTTTTCCTTTTATCCCAAACCAAAGGCTTTCTCTCTTAACACTGCAGAGGACACAAAACTAATTTTCTTTAAATGCCAGTAAGGCACATTACCAGAGGCACAAATTTGAACGTTCACATAGAAAATGTAATTTCTATACCACAGCCGTCATGTAACGCCTTTCAAAAGGGATCTACTACCGAGAGATGATCCATATACATTTTAGCTGCTGTTAGTTACTTACCTGTTGTGTTACACAGTCTTTAAAATGTAGTTTACCCGCAACCACTCCAGTAGTGCTCAATGTACCTGTACTTCTTAAAACGTTAATGTTTTACTGTTTAATAAATTATAGACTATATTTTATTATTTTTCCCTTGCACTCAGTGACCAAAGCTATACACACACATATAGACACATACAAACATACACACAAGTATATGTATGTGTATATCTATGTATGTATGTGTATATATATACATATATATATATATACACACACACACACCCCTATATATATACACACACACACACATACATACATACATACATACATACACACATATATATAATTTGTGTGTGTGTATGTATGTATGTGTGTGTATATATGATGTAGATAGGTATGTGTATATATATATATATATATGTGTGTGTGTATATGTAGATATGTATATAGATATGTAGATATGTATGTGTATATATATATATGTATATATATATGTATGTGTGTGTGTGTGTGTGTGTGTGTGTATATATATGACAGCAGCAATCCAAGCTGTGAGAAAACAGTAAAAAGGAGGCGTGTCAGACGTCGTGGTACATTTTCTGATGCAGCTAGACGAAAAAAACTTTGTGACGCTGCCGCCAAATACACAAAACAATTACTTTGACAATCATGTTACATTATTTTTAAAATGTTTCCTTTTCTTTTCATAACTTCTTTGCACATGACATCACTGCGAAGCTTGGTATTTTGCTATATATATATATATATATATATATATATATATATCACAGCGACACTCATAACAGTGACAAAACAATTACATTGACAATCATGTTACGTTATTTTCAAAATGTTTCCTTTTCTTTCTCTTTCCTTTTATATCACACTACTTCTATATAGCTATATATATATATATATATATATATATATATATATATATATATATATATATATATATATAGATAGATAGATAGATATGAGAGCAACACTCATATCAATGACAAAACAATTACATTGTCAATCATGTTACGTTATTATTAAAATGTTTCGTTTTCTTTTTCATAACTTCTTTAACACACTACTTCTCCGCTGCGAAGCGCGGGTATTCTGCTAGTATACTAATAAAAGGCAAAGCCCTCACTCACTCACTCACTGACTGACTCATCACTAATTCTCCAACTTCCCGTGTAGGTAGAAGGCTGAAATTTGGCAGGCTCATTCCTTACTAGCTTACTAACAAAAGTTGGGCAGGTTTCGAAATTCTACGCGTAATGGTCATAACTAGAAGCTATTTTTCTTCATTTACTGTAATGGAGTTGAGCTCGAAAGTCGTGGGGGGCGGAGTTTCGTGTGACATCATCAAGCCTCCCACGTAATCATGCAGTATGTAGAAAACCAGGAAGAGCTCCAAAAACCGCTGAAGAAAACATATATTATATAATTAAGAAGGCAGCAAAACAATTAGAAGCGAGCGAGTGACATATAAAACCATATTCAGCGGCTCACGTGAACTGACGCAGTGCGCAGACAAAAAGCAACAGTTCCAAAGAGTGCTGAACAAAAACTGAATTACACTGCTACGCTCAAATAGACAAACCACACGCCATGGCGCAATAGTAGAGGCTTCGCCTCTAGCGCCGGCTTCCGAGGTTCAATTCCCGAGAGGGGATGCACTGAGTATGTACGCGCGCTTCCCGATACATTTTAGCTTCGCATCCCCTTGGTTTGAGACGTATGAAAAAATATGCAGTTAACGCAGAAAGACATCACCAATTGAAGCTTTATGAATAATGGATACTTTATTCGCGATCAATGATTGTTTTGGTAAAGCCATACTCGGTGTATTTATTAGATGAACGGTAAAAAAGTAAGAGCGAGGGGAGGATGACTTATTGAGGCACGCAGGCAAAACCACATAGCACGCGGGCTCGATGTACTGTAGTGCGCGTCAACTCGATTTGAATTGCGCGATCACATTTGAAAAAATATATCTTTTCAAGTTCTATTTAGTCCATATGTGTCAAACTCAAGGCCCGCAGGCCACATCCGGACCGCGAGATCATTTTATATATTATTGTTATTAATGGCCCGGGGATATTTAGCGCTGGTAACACAATAAACTACAGATCCCATAATGCAGCGCTTCAGCTGCCTTGCCGAACACTTACGGTGTTAATCAAGTCTAGCTTATGATGCTGCGTGTTATTGCGAAGCTATCCCATATGATACCAAAGAGAAAAGGTGATTCTGAACATAGAGCCTTTAAAAACTGATGGGAGGCTGAGAATATGTTTACTGACATTGCCGGTAAACATGTGTGTCTCATTTGTGGAGCTAATGTGGCTTAAATTACAAAATGTAATCTAAGACGGCACTATGAGACAAAACATCAAGATAACATGAAAGACCTGAATGCAATGCACAAGATACAGAAAGCAGAAGAGTTAAAGAAGAATCTGACACTTTAGCAGACGTTTTTACCCGTGCAAAATCACAAAGTGATTTCAAGTGAAGCTACTTTTATGGGAGACACAAATGCACCAGTGCAACTTGCCGCACTTTCCCTATTGCCAAGTAATGTTGAACCAAGTCGGCACAACGGTGTTCCCAAAATACGTACTTTGCTGATAAACTGAGCGCACTGAGTTTGCACGGCGCTTTGGTGACTTTGAAGAACAAAAAAAGTCCGTCTACATGCGGCTCGAACCTTGTGCATGTTTGGTAGCACATATCTGTGTGAGAAGCTCTTCTCAGTGATAAAGACTAACAAAACAGAACACAGGAGTCGCCTCACTGATGAGCACCTGCAATCCATCCTGAGAATCTCCACAACACAGAACCTCACACCAAACAGAAACGAACTTGTTGCCAAAAAAAGATGCCAGGCGTCCAGCTCTAAAATGACATATGAGCAAAGACAACTGAATGATTTGATTTGTTATGGCTGAAAGGAACACATTTTATTTATATTTCCAGGTTTTGTTATGCAGCATGTTCATATTTGAATTTGTATAATTTTGACAGGATATATTTTAATGGAGAGCAATATCTTTTGGGATATTTAAAATCTAAGTTTATTTTTTATGTAAAATTACATAAGAGTAAAGAAATTTGAATGTTTGTTCTTTTAACGTTTACTTTATTTCTAACTTGTATAATTTAGACAGGATATATTTTTATGGAGAGCAAAATATTATCAGTTGTTTAAGGTTTGAGTTGATTTATTCAGGAATAATATTCCTTTCTATTTTACCATTCCTACCAAAGATATTTCTGTCGACTAAATAAAAATTCCTTCTATTTAAAATTTAAATACAGTAGAACTTGAACAAATACGATAGTTCATAATATCCACGCAGACTTGCACGTAAGAGCGGGAGTTATCCGTTTTAACAAGCAGCGTATTGCACTGATACGAAATAGCTGTGTGTGTATATATCTAGATATGTATTTGTGTGTATATATGTGTGCGTATGTATATATATGTGTATGTACTGTATATGTATGTGTATATATGTAGATATATATATATGTATGTATATATATATATATATATATATATATATACAGCAACACTCATCACTCTAACGGTGACAAAACAATTACGTTCACAATCATGTTACGTTATTTTCAAAATGTTTCCTTTTCTTTTCATTGCTTCTTTAACACACTACTTCTCCATGAAGCGGTATTGCTGTATTTTATATAGTATATATATATATATATATATATATATATATATATATATATATGCCAGCAACACTCATGACAATGACAAAACAATTACATTGTCAATCATGTTACGTTATATAGACACATACATATACATACATATATATATCTATATGTATATATCTATCTATCTATATATCTATACTAGCAAAACACCCAGTAGTGTGTTAAAGAAGTAATGAAAAGAAAAGGAAACATTTTAATAATAACGTAACATGATTGACAATGTAATTGTATTGTCATTGTCATGAGAGTTGCTGGCATATATATATATATATATATATATATATATATATATATATATATATATATATATATATATATATATATATATATATACTAATAAAAGGCAAAGCCCTCACTGACTCATCACTAATTCTCCAAGTTCCCGTGTAGGTAGAAGGCTGAAATTTGGCAGGCTCATTCCTTACAGCTTTCTTACAAAAGTTGGGCAGGTTTCATTTTGAAATTCTACGCGTAATGGTCATAACTGGAAGCTATTTTTCTCCATTTACTGTAATGGAGTTGAGCTCGAAAGCCGTGGGGGGCGGAGTTTCATGTGACATCATCACGCCTCCCACGTAATCACGTGAACTGATTGTCAACGAATTGCATAGAAAACCAGGAAGAGCTCCAAAAAGCGCTGTAGAAAACGTGCATTATACAATTGAGAAGGCAGCGAAACAATAAGAAGCGAGCGAATGACATATACAACCATATTCATGAGTGCTGCTACTTAGGAAACAAAGCAAGGTGTAAACCTAAAGTTTAAATTAAGTTCATAGACAGGCTGCCGCTGGCGTTTGTCATGCCCACGGGTAATGCGGCATACAAGTTTAATGAGAGGACGCAGGATATAAACGAGAGTTTTGATCACTTTGTAACTAAGTTAAAATTGCACGTGAAGGGCTGTGCTTAGGCAAATTCCGAGAGACTATGTTTATGGGGTGTTGACAGTTAAGGCGGGTGGGGGAGTCACATCATCATCTCCCCTCCCATTAACCTCATTTCGCTCTGAGCTTAGCTCCGCAGCTAACACACGCAGTGTTACGGAAGCGACTTTGTGACGCTGCCACCAAATACTCACAGAAAAATCCACAAGTTAATACACACACTCTCTCTACAGTTTTTCCACACTGAATCCTCCATGCTCTACTTACAAAAGGTTACACTGACAATCTTGTTACGTTATTTTTAAAATGTTTCCTTTTCTTAGCACAAGCACAGCTGAGAAGCTTTGATGCATGTGCTCCATAACACATTAAAAAATCACCCACTTAATCACACTTTGCAATACAAGCAAAGGGGAACTTATGTCAATGTATGATTTCATGGTACACCGATTTACATTGTTCAGCGCTTCCCGATTCATTTTACCCTCGCACACCCTTGGTTTGAGAAGAATTATGAAAAAATATGACGTTAACACAGAAAAATAGAAAACCAATTGAAGCTTTATGAATAATCGATTCGCCATCAATAATTGTTTTGGTAAAGCCATACACAGTGTAATCCTATCCACAAGTTAATACACACACTGTCTCTGGAGTTTCTCCACACTGAATCCTCCAGGCACTACTTACAAAAGGTTATATTGACAATCGTGTTACATATTTTTAAAATGTTTACTTTTCTTAGCACAAGCACAGCTGAGAAGCTTCGATATATGTGGTCCATAACGCGTTAAAAAAATCATGCATTTAATCACAATTTGCATTCCAAGCAAAGGGGAACTTCTATCAATGCATGATTTCCTGGTACACCGATTACATTGATCAGCGCTTCCCGATTCATTTTAACCTCGCACCCCCTTGGTTTGAGGAGAAGTATGAAAAAATATGAGGTTAACACAGAAAAACAGATCACCAATTGAAGCTTTATGAATAATCGATTCACCATCAATAATTGTTTTGGTAAAGCCATACTCAGTGTAATCCTCCTTCCATTTTATAATTTTTCCGCTACTAGCCATGATTAAATGAATGGTAAAAAAGTAAGAGCGAAACGAGGGTGACTTATTCAGGCAGGAAGGCGACAGCTCAATAGCTCGAATTTCGATATAAGTAGGTTCTATTTAGTCGCCAGAAATATCTTTGTTAGGAATGGAAGTTGAATATAGTCTTTTAATTTCTATGGTAAAGAAAAAGTAATGCAATGATGACTACATTTAACTATATAAAGTCAAAACTTGATTATATAAAGTCACTGTCTGAATAAATAAAGTCAAAGCTTGAATATATAAAGTCAGCGTCGGTATATATATAAAGTCAAAACTTGAATATATAAAGTCAGCGTTGGAATATATAAAGTCAGCGCTGAAATATATAAAGTCAAAACTTCAATGTATAAAGTCAGAGTCGGAATATATAAAGTAAGCGCTGGAATATCCATCCATTTCCCAACCCATTGAATCCGACCACAGGGTCACGGGGGTCTGCTGGAACTAATCCCAGCCAACACTGGGCGCAAGGCAGAAGCCAATCCTGGACAGGGTACATGCATCATTTTCAAAACATTAACCGAACAGTGTTTTTTTAATTTATTTTTCTGAATATGTTTTTGTTCACTTAGTTCAGTTCAGAGTCGTTTCAATCAATAGATTTTGACTTTGACTTTATATATTCAGGAATGAGTTTATATACTCCGAAGTTGACTTTATATAATCAGGAATGACTTTATAAATTCTGACGCTGACTTTATATATTCAAGTTTTGACTTTATATATTCGGGAATGACTTTATATATTCAAGTTTTGACTTTATATATTCTGACGCAGACTTTATATATTCACAAAATCAATTTATTTGCCTGTTTGGCACCCCATAGTATATGTGTGTGTGTATATACATATATATACAGTGGTGTGAAAAACTATTTGCCCCCTTCCTGATTTTTTATTCTTTTGCATGTTTTTCACACAAAATGTTTCTGATCATCAAACACATTTAACCATTAGTCAAATATAACACAAGTAAACACAAAATGCAGTTTTTAAATGATGGTGTTTATTGTTTAGGGAGAAAAAAAATCCAAACCTACATGACCCTGTGTGAAAAAGTAATTGCCCCCTTGTTAAAAATAACCTAACTGTGGTGTATCACACCTGAGTTCAATTTCCGTAGCCACCCCCAGGCCTCATTACTGCCACACCTGTTTCAATCAAGAAATCACTTAAATAGGAGCTGCCTGACACAGAGAAGTAGAGCAAAAGCACCTCAAAAGCTAGACATTATGCGAAGATCCAAAGAAATTCAGGAACAAATGAGAACAGAAGTAATTGAGATCTATCAGTCTGGTGAAGGTTATAAAGCCATTTCTAAAGCTTTTGGACACCAGAGAAACCACTGTTAAGCAAAAAGAACATTAGGGCTCGTCTCAATTTTGCTAAGAAACATCTCAATGATTGCCAAGACTTTTGGGTAAATACCTTGTGGACTGATGAGACAAAAGTTGAACTTTTTGGAAGGCAAATGTCCCGTTACATCTGGCGTAAAAGGAACACAGCATTTCAGAAAAAGAACATCATACCAACAGTAAAATATGGTGGTGGTAGTGGGATGGTCTGGGGTTGTTTTGCTGCTTCAGGACCTGGAAGGCTTGCTGTGATAGATGGAACCATGAATTCTACTGTCTACCAAAAATCCTGAAGGAGAATGTCCGGCCATCTGTTCGTCAACTCAAGCTGAAGCGATCTTGGGTGCTGCAACAGGACAATGAATCAAAACACACCAGCAAATCCACCTCTGAATGGCTGAAGAAAACAAAATGAAGACTTTGGAGTGGCCTAGTCAAAGTCCTGACCTGAATCCAATTGAGATGCTATGGCATGACCTTAAAAAGGCGGTTCATGCTAGAAAACTCTCTAATTAAGCTGAATTACAACAATTCTGCAAAGATGAGTGGGCCAAAATTCCTCCAGAGTGCTGTAAAAGACTCACTGCAAGTTATCGCAAACGCTTGATTGCCGCTAAGGGTGGCCCAACCAGTTATTAGGTTCAGGGGGCAATTACTTTTTCACACAGGGCCATGTAGGTTTGGATTTTTTTCTCCCTAAATAATAAAAACCATCATTTAAAAACTGCATTTTGTGTTTACTTGTGTTATATTTGACTAATGGTTAACTGTGTTTGATGATCAGAAACATTTTGTGTGACAAACATGCAAAAGAATAAGAAATCAGGAAGGGGGCAAATAGTTTTTCACACCACTGTATATGCCAGCAACACTCATGACAATGACAAAACAATCACATTGTCAATCATGTTACGTTATTATTAAAATGTTTCTTTTTCTTTTTACTTCTCTGCTGCCAAGCGCGGGTATTTTGCTATATATATAGATATGAGAACAACTCTCATATCAATGACAAAACAATTACTTTAACAATCATGTTACGTTATTTTAAAAATGTTTCCATTTCTTTTTCATAACTTGTTTAACACACTACTTCTCCACTGAGAAGTCGCGGGTATTCTGCTAGTGTATATATATATATATATATATATACATATATATATATATATATATATATATATATATATATATATATATATATATATATATATATATATATATATATATAGAACATTAGAACAATCTAGACGAGAACAGGCCATTCAGCCCAACAAAGCTCGCCAGTCCTATCCACTTGTTTCCTCCTAGAAAACTTCAAGTTGAGTTTTGAAAGTCCCTGACGTCTTACTGTCTACCACACTACTTGGTAGCTTATTGCAAGTGTCTATCGTTCTTTGTGTAAAGAAAAACTTCCTAATGTTTGTGCGAAATTTACCCTTAACAAGTTTCCAACTGTGTCCCCGTGTTCTTGATGAGCTCATTTTAAAATACCAGTCTCGATCTACTGTACTATTTCCCTTCATAATTTTAAACACTTCAATCATGTCACCTCTTAATCTTCTTTTGCTTAAACTGTAAAGGCTCAGCTCTTTTAATCTTTCCTCATAATTCATGTATCATGTAGACCTGGAATCAGCCTAGTCACTCTTCTCTGGACCTTTTCTAGTGCTGCTATGTCCTTTTTGTAGCCTGGAGACCAAAACTGCACACAGTACTCAAGATGAGGCCACATCAGTGCATTATAAAGGTTGAGCATAACCTCCTTGGACTTGTACTCCACAGATCGTGCTATATAACCTAACATTCTGTTAGCCTTCTTAATGGCTTCTGAACACTGTTGGGAAGTTGATAGCTTGGAGTCCACTATGACTCCTAAATCCTTCTCATAAGGTGTACTCTCGATTTTCTGACCGCCCATTGTGTATTCAAACATAATATTTTTACTTCCTAAATGTAATACTTTACATTTACTGACATTAAATTTCATTTGCCACAAATCTGCCCAAGCCTGTATGCTATCCAAGTCCTTCTGTAATGATATAACGGATTCCAAATTATCTGCTAATCCACCTATCTTGGTATCATCTGCAAACTTAACCAGCTTGTTACTTATATTCCTATCTAAATCATTTATATATTTTAAAAATAGCAGCGGCCCTAGTACTTACCCCGTGGAACACCACTCTTAACATCGGCCATTTTTGATGAGGTTCCTCGCACCATCACTCTCTGCTTCCTGTGTTTGAGCCAATTCTGAACCCATCTAAAAACATCACCTTGAACTCCCACTTCTTTTAACTTGATGCCCAACCTCTCATGTGGCATCTTATCAAATGCTTTCTGAAAGTCCAGATAAATAATATCATAAGCTCCACTCTGTTCGTATCCTTTTGTTGCCTCCTCATAGAATTCCAACATGTTAGTAAAACACGACCTCCCTCTTCTGAACCCATGCTGACTGTTCAGAATAACTCCTGTCCTTGCCATGTGTTGCTCAATCTTATCCTTAATAATTCCTTCCATTAATTTTCCTGTGATGCTTGTTAAGCTTACTGGCCTATAGTTGCTTGGATCTGCCCTGTCACCCTTTTTATATAATGGGATGATATTTGCCATTTTCCAGTCCTTTGGAATCTCTCCAGTGCACAGTGACTTCCTAAAAATATGTGTCAAGGGTTTATATATGTACTCACTAGCCGCCTTAAGAACACAAGGATAAATATTATCTGTGCCTGGTTATTTGTTTGATTTCATCTTATTTAATCTGAGCAGCACTTCTCCCTCTACAATTTCCAAATCCCTCAGTACCTCCTTAGTAGTTGCGTTTACCTCTGGGAGGTTATCTACTTGTTCACTTGTAAACACCTGAGAAAAATGTAAGTTTAGGGCATCTGCTATTTCATTGTCTGTATCTTTTAATATACACACACACAGGGCCGCTGCTGGCCAAATTGGTGCCCTAAGCAGAAATTTACTTTTGTGCCCCCTCCTCCAAATATTACGGAAGTAAAAATAAATTAATAAAAAAAACACCTACTATAGGGGCCAAAATAGAACTTTATTCAAATAAAAGTAAATACATAAATAAATTGTATCATTTATAAATTAAAATTGTAGCTCTACAGCGAAAAATACAAACTAAAATTACACTTTAAATAAAACATTTATAATAAATAAAATAAACAATAATAAACTGTAATAGAATCAAAACTGTCATCTGCTGGAGCTTTCCAAAGTTCAAAATTTACAAAGGCACACTTCTGCTTTTTCTTGAGGCAAAGTCGTAAATGAGCTCTTCATATGATAAAGCCTTTGCTAATTCAGAGTTGATGCTGACAATTGCCAGACCTCTCATGCGCTCTTGTGCCATAGATGAGCGCAAGTACGTTTTGATGAGCTTCATTTTAGAAAAACTTCGCTCAGCAGAGGCAACAGTTACAGGGAGTGTCACTGCTATGCGCAGAGCAATCCAGAGATTTGGGTACATGCACAGGCTTCATCTTGGGCTTTTTTTTTTCTTTCGTTTCTCAGCTCCGGACTGTTTATGTCTCTTTCCGGGAGCAGGCATATTGTTCAATTATTATCATTTTTTGCCAAATAGGCAGCCATAACAGAGGTGAGGGCACGCGTGTCATCACGTGTGCTTAGCCTACTCTGCGTTCACCGTAAAATGCAATATATACATTTATATTTTTGTTTATTTGTATATGTATATTATTAACATTAATTTATTATTATAATACATCAAAATTATTTTTTTGAGCAGCTGGAATGGTGCCCAGCTGGAATTGGTGCCCTACGCAGACTGCGTACTCTGCGTATAGGGAGCAGCGGTATTGTCTATGTACCAGGAAATCGTGCATTGACAAAAGTTCCCCTTTGTTTGGAATTGAAAGTGTGATTAAGTGCGTTATTTTTTTTAATGCGTTATGGAGTACATGCATCAAAGCTTCTCAGCTGTGCTTATGGTAAGAAAAGGAAAATTTTAAACATAACGTAACATGATTCTGCGTTAACCGCATATTTTTTCATATGTCTCAAACCAAGGGGATGCGAGGGTAAAATGAATCGGGAAGCATGCGTACATACTCAGTGCATCCCCTCTCAGGAATCGAACCTCGGATGTCGGCGCTAGAGGCGAAGCCTCTACCATTGCGCCACGGCGTGTGGCTTGTCTATTTGGGAGCACGTAGATCAGGGTATATATATATACATACATATATACCCGCGTTTCGCAGCGGAGAAGTAGTGTGTTAAAGAAGTTATGAAAAAGAAAAGGGAACATTTTAAAAATAACGTAACATGATTGTCAATATGCAGTAATTGTTTTGTGAGTGTTGCTGTCATCAAGGATTTGATCATCATTATTTCTTGCAATCAGGTTCGTATTTGGAGGAAGTGTTTATTTAATGTTAGCTAAGACCCGGCACTTAAAAGTTTCTTGCTACAGCCATTTTAACTCTGTTACAAAGTGATCCAAAGTCTCGTTTATATCTCGTGTCTTCTCAGTAAACTTGTATGTCGCAAATACTGTCATTCGTCGTAGGCATGACAAACGGCAGCGGGAGTGTGTCTATAAACTTAATGTAAACTTACGGTTCACGCAGTGCTTTGTTTCCGCAGTAGCTGCACTTATGAATATGCATTGGCATCGCTCACTGAGTGCAAGGGAAAAAAATAAAATGTAGTCTATAAGTTATTAAAAGTAAAACATTAACTTTTTGTTCAGTTTCTTGCTACAGCAATTTTAACTCCGTTACAAAGTGATCCAAAGTCTCGTTTATACCTCGTGTCTTCTCAGTAAACTTGTATCTTGCGAATACCGTCATTCGCCGTAGGCATGACAAACGGCAGCGGGAGTGTGTCTATAAACTTAATATACACTTACAGTTCACGCCGTGCTTTGTTTACGCAGTAGCTGTACTTATGAATATGCTTGTATTTATGAATACGCTTGTATGCATCACTTGCTTCATAATCTTTTTCTGCCTTCCTAATTGTAAAATGGCGTTTTTTGTTCAGCTCTTTTTGGAGGTCTTCCTTGTTCTCTACGTACTTACGTAGGAGGCGTGATGATGTCACACGAAACTCCGCCCCCCACGTCCCTCCAGCTCAACTCCATTACATTATATGGAGAAAAATAGCTTCCAGTTATGACCATTACGTGTAGAATTTCGAAATGAAACCTGCCCAACTTTTGTAAGTAAGCTGTAAGGAATGAGCCTGCCAAATTTCAGCCTTCTACCCACACGGGAACTTGGAGAATTAGTGATGAGTGAGTCAGTCAGTCAGTGAGGGCTTTGCCTTTTATTAGTATAGATTGGGATATTTGCTGGAGTGCATAACTAGTGGACTTGGGAATTCAGCCACGAAAAATCAATATTCTCCAAAATACCCTAACTCGAAATGTACATTGGAGCACACTTAGCCTTAACGGGAAGTCTTGTTTTAGTCTTTAGCTTGCCCTTTACCTAATCTAACATGCACAACCCATTGTTCACATACCTCAATCCTTCCACTATATCTAAGTAACTCTTTACCCCAGGTGACGTGCAAAACTAGACCCGAGCAGGCTTGTCATATAACTGAAGAGCGGAGCAAATCTGGAAAGGGCAGAGTCTCATTTTGTAGGATGTAAAAAAAATGTCCAGCATAGTTCAGTGGTTGGAAAAGGAGATCAGGTCCACAGCTAATACCATCGCCAACAAATATAAAAGAATATTAAGGCAGGGTAACTGTATACGGAGGGACAAGGAATAAAGAATGTTGTGAATCGGGAGGACATTTGAGAGAGCCACAGTCTATTTGAAGACATCAGCAATAATCATAAACGACACAGTTTTTTCCACTGGCAACAGTTCATTTTCCTTGTGTACTGTAGTGATCCTAAAGAGAGACTAGTCCAGGCGTCTGTGATCAGTTCTAAGTCCGCGTCTCTCCCCCAAAGCCTTGTAAAGCCTTCTCCACAAACTGAGTCATGGCTGTCATGTTGCTCTTGAACAGGAACGAGTCACCACAGGAACCCATCACACATATTTACCACTGATCTTGGCTCTCAGGCCAGTCCACACGTCTCCACCTAATATCACTCAGTGTTAACATATCACCTTAGTATGTACCTGTATAGTTCTTTTACCACACTCCTGCTAACTCTCAGGCACTCACCATTATTTTCGTTTACATTCTTTCACATAATTCTGTAAACTTCTATCCTTCCTTTATTATACTGATGACCTATAGTCCTTCACTTTCTGTCTGGCCCAATACTTGAATCGCAATAATACAGTATATTCCATTATTACCACTAATGGGACAAACTTCAGCAGGTTAAAATGTAAGTTTATTCTCGCTTCTCAAGACTCCATCTACCTATTCCATCCTCAGTAAACCTTCTTTATTGAAACATACACGTTGGCCAACCACAATGCATACACTCGCTCTTATCCCGGCCTTTTCCTGCCATTTATATTATCCCGATCATGTCTATTTGGGAATCACACCTACTTTAAATACCTCCACATATCAAATTTAGCTCGATGTTGTTATTTCTAGTTACCTATATTAATTCCGGAAGGCGTTTTTCAAAGTCACACACCGTTCCTTTCACATCAAACTTTGAATATCACCCTTAAATCATAACACACATATATTTATCTTCTCCTATTTATATCTCTCTCTATATATGCGCATACAAAAATACATGTGTGTATATATATATTGTAAGCTGGAGGGGTGGTCGCACCCCAAGAGGACACAGACACCCCTGGGAATACCCCTGAAACACAGTCTACCTTCACATTGCTCCTTACCCTTCTCACTTGCGCTATAACACGTAATAAAGACCTTGCGCAGTACTCCACTTACTTAAAAGCCTTGTGCAGTGCCTGCCAGTTTTGGAATTGATTGTTTTGCTTTTATCTCTCTCTCTCCTCGCAGAACTGTCATCTGACTTGTCATGGAGCACGTTTAAGCTTTTGAAAAAGAAACAAATGTTTATTTGCAGTGTTTGAATAAAATTCCTGTTTTCTGCAGTCTCCTGTGTCTCTGTGCAAATCTGTGACCCAAGCGTGACAAGTGGTACCAGAAGTGGTTGCACAGATGGATGCCGCCAAAGACTTATTTCAAATGGCTAAAAGTTTTGCACTTAATGACTGGAAACTAAACATGGATTGCCCAATCTGTGCGCAAATTCAAGATTTGATACATAAAGTGCACTGCTGGTTTGAAGGAGACGTGATGGAAAAAGTTGTCATGAATATATTACTGGCCAGGATACCTGCAGTTCTTCGAGATGAATTTCTGCGTCATGATATTAAGTCATTAACGATTATGTCCAGACGATTGGAGGGTTCACAGTCTGCTTGGAAAAAGAGCGGTGGATTTGGTGCTGCTTCGCAACCTGTGAACGAACGTCCAGGACATTCTCCTCGCTTCGATCAACGGCAACAACATAGCCTAGCTGCAGGACCTGAAAATCGAATGGGGTCAGGTAGGATCCCGGGGAATCCAGTCATAGAAGAGATGCTTATTTCTGGGGAAACAACAACAGCGGGCCGAGGAAACCGTGGACGTCGCAGAGGATATTTTGGAAGCGGAGCCGACCGTAGATGTTTCCGGTGTTATCAGCTCAGCCATTTGGCAAGAGAATGACGCTTGTCTCCAACTCAATCAATGGAAGTTGGACTGGCTGTGGTTTGTTCCTCAAATATTACATACTGTATTCTTCAGATGGAAAAGATGGCTTGTTAATCCCAGTGAAATTGAGGGGCAGAGAAATCTCAGCATTTTTGGACTCGGGAAGTGACCTTTGTATCGTAAAATGAGACTATCTTGATAAACGATGCCTTAGAGACTATGAGACTGTAAAAATACGCTGTGTACATGGTGATGTTAAAGATTATCAGACATTACTTCTTCCTTTAACTTATAGGGATCGCCACTTTAAGGTTTGGTCTGTCGTTTCAGACTCCTGCCCATGGCCATTACTCATAGGACGGAGAAATACCCTTTTTTCCTAAACTGATTAATAAATGTCAGGGGCCAGTAGTCCAATCCACTATTTAAGGGGGTTTTGGTTGAGAAAAAAACCAAGACGAAGAACTGGTAGCGGCCGGGGAAAATCTAGAGCCCAATTTAGATATTGAACCCGATCTATCCAGTGAGACAGAGGTCACCCCCAACAATTTTCCAGAATGGCAGGCTGGTCCTTCTACATCTTCTCAGATTGCAAACACCTCCGAACACAAACCGAGCATTAACGAACAATCAGATTTTATGCGTTTGCAGCATACTGATAGCTCATTAGAATATGCATTTAAACAGGCTAATGACTCTTATTACCAAGAGCGTGATTCCAGGGGCGTGAAAAACCCGCACTTTATAGAAAAGGACGGTTGCCTTTTCAGAGTGATCTCAGATCATTTAAAGGGTGAATTTATTGAACAACTAGCTGTACCTGAAGTACATAGGGAAACTGTTTTGCATCTGGCACATTCTCACATCTTGGGAGAGCACCTCGGTGCTGACAAAACCAGAGAGCGGTTATCAAAACGATTTTATTTGGCTGAATATGGGAAAAGATGTTGAATGATTTTGTACTTAATGTCCAGACTGCCAGATCGTCTCCGCTTATAAGCCTCCTCGGGGCCCCCCTTTGTCCTATGCCCATTTTAGAAATTCTCTTTTGGCATGTGGGATTAGATATTGTAGGCCCTTTACCTAAGACTAAGAATGGGTACCAATATTTGCTGGTGTTGGTTGACTATGCAATACGATATCCAGAAGTGTAGCCAAAGATCTGTGTAATATTTTTACTCGTGTTGGCATCCCTAGAGAAATCTTAACTGATCAAGGCATACCTTTTACTTCTTGCGTAATGAAACAATTGTGTGATAGCATTGCTCTTAAGAAATTGAGTACCACTGTTTACCCTGCACAAACAAATGGTTTAACTGAGCGATTTAACTAAACTTTGAAACAGATGATCAGGCGAGTCGCTCATAATGATCCCACAACCTGGGACTCTGTCCTGCCTTTTGTTATGTATGCGGTGCGAGAATCACCACGGGCGTCCACTGGCTTGAGTCCATTCGAGTTGTTATTCGGCAGGCGGCCACGAGGCATCCTGGATGTTGTACGAGAGGAATGAATAGGAAAGGAGACAACAGCTCAAGGACCAAGCTTTGCAGATCGGGTAATTTAGTTGCAGGACAGAATTTCTATGCTTTCCTCTATTGCTGTGGAGCATCAACAACGAGAACAGGAAACTCAGAAGCGTCTTTACGATAGGCTCAGTAAGCTCCGTGAATTCAAACCTGGTGATCGTGTTTTGGTACTGGTTCCGTCCGACACACACAAATTCTTAGCTAACTGGCAGGGCCCCGCCATTATTGAGGAGCGTATGAGTCCAATAAATTACAAGGTTAGAATACCAGGCTGGCGCAAACCATTCCAGATTTTACACATTAATCTCTTGAAGGAATGGCAAGACCGACAAGAGGTTAACACTTCCTCGACTGCTCTTTCTCAGACTGATGTTGCCATTGGTAACAATCTTACTGACACACAAAACACAGAACAGTTATCTTTGATCGAACGGAACACTGATGTCTTTTCAGATTTACTAGGCAAGACTAACATTACAAAACATAAAATCACTACTGAACCTGATGTTCTCGTACAGATGCGGCCGTTCCGGATACCGGTAGCACGACGAAATATTGTGCGTGGAGAGATAAAAAAGATACTGACATTAGGTGTTTTTCGTGAAAGTAAAAGTGTCTGGTGCAGCCCGGTCGTATTAGTCCCAAAGCAAGACTGTTCAGTTCGATTCTGTATCGATTTCAGAAGCTTGAATAAGGTCTCTAAATTCGATGCTTATCTGATGCCCCGTGTCAATGAACTGTTGAAAAAACTGGGTCAGGCAAGCTATATCTTCACGTTAGATCTCACGAAAGGTTATTGGCAGGTGCCTTTAGAGGCTAGCAGTTGTGAGAAAACAGCATTCGCGACTCCTGACGGACTCTATGAATTTACAAGACTCTCGTTTGGTCGTGATTTTCAGCAATGATTGGCAAACACACTTAGAACGGCTTCAAGCTGTTCTTAAAAGCTTGAGATAGGCTGGCCTTGCTGCTAACCCTAAGAAATGTAAACTGGGCATATCTGAGACTCATTATTTAGGTTATTGTATGGGCAAGGGTTTACTTAGGCCACAATTAAGGAAAGTAGAAGAAATGCTTGCTTACCCGAGACCAAAAATACAGAAACAGGTACACGCTTTTCTGGGGCTTGCTGGTTAGTACAGAAGGCTCATTCCAAATTTTGCACATAGAGCTGCTCCTTTTACAGAACTTACTAGAGGCAGGAAAAACCAACCTATCTTATGGACAGAAAATTGTGAACGTTCTTTCAGCGATTTAAAAAAAGCATTATCTTCTTATCCGGTTCTAAGGAACCCGGATTTCACAAAGGATTTTGTCTTACAAACAGATGCAAGTGCATTTGGTGTAGGCACAGTCCAGTCACAGATTTTTTATGGAGAAGAACATCCAATCACATATCTGAGTAGGAAATTAATTCCTGGGGAACGTAATTATTCTACAATTGAGAAAGAATGCTTGGCAATTAGGTGGGCTGTGGAAGCACTTCCCTATTACTTGTGGGGACGAAACTTCACTTTGGTAACTGATCATGCTCAACTTCAATGGTTATACCGACAGAAAGATACAAACTGCCGCCCCATGAGATGGTTTCTGGGCTTACAACCTTAGAGTTTCACAGTAAAACATCGACCAGGCTCTGAACACAACGCAGACACATTATCACGACTACATGAACCTGAACCTGGTAAAGAGAGTCGCTTGATTCATGAGAATGTGAATAAAGCTGAGGGGGAGGGTGTAAGCTGGAGAGGTGATCGCACAGACACCCCTGGGAATACCCCTGAAACACAGTCTACTTTCACATTGCTCCTTACCCTTCTCACTTGTGCTATAACGCATAATAAAGACCTCGCGCAGTACTCCGCTTACTTAAAAGCCTTGTACAGCGCCTGCCGGTTTTGGAATTGATTGTTTTGCTTTTATCTCTCTCTCTGACATTCTCTGCTCCTAGCAGAACTATCATCTCTGACTTGTCATGGAGTACGTTTAAGGTTTTGAAAAAGAAACAAATGTTTGTTTGCAGTGTAAAATTCCTTTTTTCTACAATCTCCTGTGTCTCTGTGCAAATCTGTGGCCCAAATGTGACAATATACATATATATGTATATTTTATTTACCTATTTATTTCACACAATTCCTACTTAGCATAACCTCATTTCTATACACACATTTTTTTTTTAATATATAGATATATATTCCTGGAGCTCCGATCTTTTTTCCCTATCTGACCACCGACAGGGGATTGAAATTGAATTCGATAGTGGTTCTCTCTAACCACCGATAAGAGCCTGGATTCTTCTTTTACTCAGCTGAGTTTTTTTTTTTTTTTTTGGGTAAGTATTTATTTTACTTCCCCAGTGCACAACCAATAGAGAAAAAACCCTATTATAAACTATAAATATAGATTGAACTTTCTCCTACCTGACCATGGGTTCTAATCTCCTTAACGTAGACTCCAGAGTCCTGTATCTTGGGTCCCAGCAGTGGAGCAGGAACAGGCCAGTCCTAAAGTTTACAGGACCTGGTCATACCAGATGCTAACTATTTGCCAGCCTCTTCCTCTTGAGGTTCCCGTCCCGAGTGGGTCCTCTCACCAGGTGAACCTTGGAGCCCCACATTAAGGCACCAGAAACTGTGGAAAAAAATTATGAATACAGCCACCCCCTCCCTCCCAATGGAATGCCCTGATTTAAGCAATAAAACACAAGCAGGAGAAAGTGTCAATCATTATTCTTTATTTAAATCTCCTAAGAGGCAAAAGCAGCATATCAGTATTTTTACAAAGAAAAAGTGTCCTCTCGCTATATTTATATATATATATATATATATATATATATATATATATATATATATATATATATATATATATCCATGATTAATAAATAATAATACATTTTATTTATACAAGCCTTTCAGAGAACTTAAGGACACCAATAAATAAATAAATACAAAACACAATTATAAACAACTTAAAACATCAGAAAATCTAAAAATTAAAACCAAACAAAACCACTATAATTAGGAGGAAGAAGAAAAGCCATTTTAAACAAATGTGTTTTAAGTTTACATTTGAAAGATGAATATGATTTGATATTTCGGAGATCCGAGGTAATGAGTTCCAGTGCTTGGGAGCAGAACGGCTGAAAGCTCTGCTCCCCATGGTGGTTAGACGGAGGGAGGAACGGTCAGATGGGTGGAGGAAGAGGATCTAAGGTTACGGGATGGAATGGCAACATGTAGAAGGTCAGACAGATATGGAGGTGCGAGGTTATGGATGGCCTTAAAAGTTAGTAGCAGAATCTTAAAATCAATACGAAACTTGATCAGGAGCCAATGAAGCTGCTGCAAGACCGGAGTAATATGGTGAAAAGATGGGATTCCAGTGATGATACGTGCTGCAGAATTCTGGACTAACTGAAGCTTGTGAAGAGATTTATTAGGGAGACCAAAGAGGAGTGAATTGCAGTAGTCCAGCCAGAAGTGACAAGACTATGAACAAGAATGGCAGTGGTATGAGGAGTGAGGGAGGGCGAATGCGATTAATATTACGTAAGTGGAAGTAAGCAGACCGGGTGATGTTATTAATGTGACATTGGAAAGATAGAGTACTGTCGAGGATGACACCCAGACTCTTGACCTGAGATGATGGGGAAACAACAGAGTTATCAATAATAAAAGAAAGATTATTGGTTTTGGATAATGATGATTTTGAACCAATGAGGAGAACCTCAGTTTTGTCACTGTTTAATTTAAGAAAATTTGAAGAGAACCAGGATTTAATTTCAGAAATGCAATCAATAAGTGAGGGTGGTGGAAAGAGGAGGTGGGTTTACCAGCAAGGTAGAGCTGGGTGTCATCAGCATAACAGTGAAAATTAATGTTATATTTGAAAAATATTGCCAAGGGGAAGAAGGTAAATAATAAAAAGAAGAGGCCCCAGGACAGAGCCTTGGGGCACACCAGAAGTAACAGCGGTGGGTTGGGATGTGAAAGTTTTAAGCTGTATGAACTGAGTGCGGCCTGAAAGGTAAGATCTAAACCAATCAAGTGGAGTGTGAGTAATGCCAATCAAAGATAATCTATTAAGGAGAGTGGTATGACAAATAGTATCAAAGGCCGCACTCAGATCAAGAAGGATGAGAATAGTGATTAGACCAGAATCAGCAGCCATAAGGAGGTCATTAGTAATTTTAACAAGTGCTGTTTCTGTACTATGAAGGGGCGAAAACCAGACTGGAACTTCTCATATAGATTATTGTGAGACAAGTGGGTGTGAAGTTGGATAGCTACTATTTTTCAAGAATTTTGGAGATAAAGGGCAAGTTAGAAATGGGGCGAAAATTATTGAAATTAGTAGGATCACAACCAGGTTTTTAATATTGGGGTTATAGCAGCAGTTTTGAAAGATGAGGGAATAATACCAGTAGTAAGAGAAGAGTGAATGATGGCAGAAATAAGAGGGACTAGAGAGGGAGGCAGGCTTTAACCAAAACTGTAGGCAGGGGTCCAGCTGACAAGTAGATGACTTGGATTTGCAGATGAGATCTGAGATTTCAGAGGAAGTGGGAAGCTGGAAAGAAGAGAGAGTGAATAGGTGAGTGTAGTTCAGAAGAAATACAGAAAGGATCTGGACCAAGGTGCTGATGTATCTTTTGGATTTTCTCATTGAAAAAAGACATAAGAGAATTACAGAAGGCAGTTGAGTAAAGGTGAGATGGTAAAGAGTCTGGAGGTTGTGTAACATTATTAAGTAAAGAAAACAAAGACTTGGTGTTACCTGTATTACTAGTAATTAACTGAGTGTAATAATTAGATTTGGTTTGAGCTATACAATCCTTGTAATAGAGTAGATGATTTTTATACATCTCTTTGTGGACAAAGAGTCTGTTTTTAAACAACCTTTCAAGTTGCCTGCCTTTAGCTTTCAGAAGCAAGTTCAGGTAAACCAGGGGCAGAAAAGGAAAAGAAACAGATCTGGTTTTAGCGGAGCCAGAGAATTAAGAATACCATTAAGACAAGTGTCATAATATGAGACCAGTTCTATGGGAGAGGATAAATTATAAAAGTCCATTTGCGAATCAATTCTAGAAGACAGCAAATTCAAGTTGATATTCTTAATGTTACGAAAGGCTATGAGGCGTGGAAGCTTAGGAACAGAAAAGGTAAGTTTAGCGTTGAATGAGAGGAGAAAGTGGTCGGTTATAGTGAGTTCATCTGCTGTAAGATCAAAAGGAACAACACCAGAGCAGCAAATCAGGTCCAAGATATGTCCTTTACAATGGGTAGGAACATCAGTGTGCTGCTGGTATCCAAAACTCTCCAGGCAAGATAAAAAGTCTCTAGTGAGAGGGATATTGATATTGTCCAGATGTATATTAAAATCCCCCAGCAGAATTATATTTGGAGTAATTACAGATAGATTGGTAAGGAAGGTAGCAAGATCGTTCAAAAATTGTTGTTAGACTTAGGAGGACGGTAGACAGTTGCAATGATGGTTGGAACTGGCCCAGACAGTGGACACACAGTCGATTCAAAAGAGCTAACAGCAGGAGCAGGCAACGGCAGGACTTTCCACTTCTCGCGATAAATTATCGCACACCTCCTCCACGGCCAGATGCACGGGGTTGACAAGTGTAAACAAACCCCGGGGTGCATTCATTAAGTTGTGAAAAGTCTTGAGGTTGCTGCCAAGTCTCAGTTAAACAGAGAAAGTCAAACTTACGGTCAATGAGGAGATCCTGAATGAGATGTCCCTTGCTCGTAAGTGAGCGGATGTTCAATAGACCAAAGCTGACAATGTTGCTGTCGCATTTGACAGTGGTGTTAGTCGACCGAGCTAAGCTGGCCAACACGCTATGGTCACGTTCCTATCTGTGTTATGTGGAGGGTGCGAAAATCAGACCAAAAGAGTTAATTCCTTTCGAGGTGTCCGTTCGAATCTCCGGCGGGACCCACGATGGATGTATCTCCGACGAGGGAGAAGTATGACGTCCGGGTCGAAATATAGCACCGACAGCAAAGGCACAGACTGGAGAAAACGTAGTCGAAGCAGCTCAGCAGCTGGGTACTGGAGGAGGCCAGTCGCAGGTTGAATAACGTGCAACAGAAGACTCCAAACAAACAACCAAGCAAAAATCCTACCAGTCCACATTGTAGGCGAGGAGGCGCAAGCAGCTCAGGCGTGCAGAGAATAAACCGGTAAGTTTCAAACGAAACGGAGGTTAGGCTGAAGCTAAATGCAGACACAGCATATAGTATATAGCATATATAGCCACGCAGAGATGTCAGCAATATGGCAAAAGAAATACCATCAAAATCACTAATCGACCAGTCCCCCAGCGTTCACTCAACCGAAGTCGAACAAAGTAGGTCATTATTCTTTAAAAGGAATTCATTACAAATTCAGAAACCTTTTAACATGATTGGTTATACCTAGTTGCTAACAGGGCATGGTAGATGTTGATACCTTGGAGGACCACAATTTGATCGATGATCCTGTTTGCTTAGGATGTACATGACATTTTAAGTATATTATTTTTATTCTTATTGTAGGAGATGTGTGAATTTCACAAAGAAGAGAAAAGAACAATGGCCTATATGTATATTATGATCCAGCTGGGCACAAAACAGGAAACCGTATTATAGAAGAAAGGTTATACCATAAATATAACATTTTTCTCTTATTGGATCAAATTAAAATAACAAGAAATACATTTATCATAGTGAATAATAAAATAATAGCGTCAGGTTTTAAGCATAAACTCAGAAGGATATGCGACTCAGACACATGCCAGGTGCACATTGGACCAGGGTTCAAATTCAACTCTTACAGTATAAAACACAGCTTTAGACATATGTTAGTCATTTGGTGCTGTACTTGTTATTCTCCTGCACTTTAATGATAAAAGAATGTTTAACATTGTGTTATTGTTGCACTGCTGCACATTCTTATTTTTTATTTATAATTTATGTTATTAATTGCCTGTCTATGGTGCTTTAATTCATGTAAATGAATTTCAGTTTATTTGTTCAATTATTTTTCTGCATTTCATGTTTTATTCTATATTTATTCTTTAATTTTTACTTTATATTTAGTTTTTTAACACCCCTGCAGTGTAGCTTTTTTGTTATTGTTGTTTCCATATAGTTTCAAAATTAAGAAAAATATTTTGAGCTCTGTTTTGTCTTGAGTTTATGTAAAAAATGGATTAAAATCGAAAATCGTCCATAACTCTGAAAAATCGAGATTTTATTTTCTGCCCATATCGCCCAGCCCTGTTTGGCACCCATGAAAATTGTGTTTGGACAACTGTTTAAAAGGCGTGTTTTAGAGTGAAGGTTTTGAAAATAATAACAAATCAACCTCACAAAACTTTAAAATACAATTTGTAGCTGCATTTAACCAAAATTAACAAAGTTCTACAGCTTTAGTTTGTGTCATGGGATTTTGGCAATAGTGTGAGAAGTTGAAATAATTCCATAGACCAAGTATATTCATTTTTTAAAAGCTTTAGTAAAAGTCCAAGGCAAAAAACTTCACACAAAAATAGAGAACAAGTTGGTATAGCAAAGTAAAGAAAATTAAGTTTATGTCTTTTATGTTGTTTCATTTCTCTAAGTTTGCTCATATAGTCGCAAACATTTCTAATGGTCAGAAAACTGTATGCCATCCCAGTTACAAACTACATATGCATCTCTCAGTCCGTTCTAGCAATGAGACTAATTCCAAACTGACTTAATTAACACACTGTATTACTAGCTAAGAAGTTTCTATTTTCTGTTTAACTACAGGGGGTAAAGGCTATACCACAATCTATAACTATGAAAGAAATGATATTCTATTCAAATTAAGCAAATACTAATATGAGTTTATCTTGAAGCATTAACTTTCTAAGATTGGTTCTTACACAGTCGATTTAAAAATTTCATAATGTGAAATTTGAAGTTTCATTAGTTTTTAAATTTTATTGACTGTTATTGTCGATTATGACTGTAGTAAATACTGTTTCACTTTAAGGTGACAAATCAATACAGTGCTAATGGTATTCACTGTTTTACATTTAACAATGCTTTTTTGTTTACTACTTTGTTAAACCATTGTGCTGTTTAACCCCTGTAGATTAGCACCTGAGTGAGTCAAATTGATGATGATGTTTGCACTGAAACTAGATTATAGTAAAACTTAGTAGCAATATTATTTACACTGTGACACCTGAGTAAATGTTTTCACCTGAGAGAAGTCCAACGATTAAAAAATAAAAGTAAAAATAAAAAATACTTGGCATCAGCAGAACAGAGTAATAGAGATTGTGGAAGATGAGGTGAAAAGGCAGGGTGGAATGGGTAGAGAAGAATTTCGAAGTAATTTGTGACAGACGGTTATAAGCAAGAGTGAAAGGGAAGATCTACAGTACATTACAGTAGTGAGACCAGCTTTGTTATATTGGCTGGAGACGGTGATACTGACCAGAAGCCAGAAGAAAGAGCTGGAGGTGGTAGAATTAAAGATGCTAAGATTTGCATTGGATGTGATGAGGATGAACAGGATTAGAAAAGAGTACATTAGAGAGTTGGCTCAGGTTAGATAGTTGGGAGGGGCGAGATTGTGTTGCTTTAGACATGTGCAGAGGACAGATGCAGGGTATATTGGGAAAAGGATGTTAAAGATACAACTGCCAGGTAAGAGGAAGGCCTAAGAGAATGTTTATGGAAGTGGTGAGAGAGGACATGCTGGTGATGGGTGTAACAGAGCAAGTTGTAGAGGACAGGAAGATATGGAACAAGATGATCCACTGTGGCTCCCTAACAGGAGCAGCAGAAAGAAAAAGAAGTTTAGCATAGCTTTCATTCTGCTCCTCAGTATAAACTTTCTTTGATGGTTATACTGTATCTTTTGATAGGGTTACAGGTACTATTGTAAGCTTTCCATTTTTTCATTTTATCAACTTCTGAGATTTTTATGGAAAATTCACATGGGAATTCGAAAAGATGTTTCAATTTATGGGAACCACATATAATTAGATGTTAGTTGTGATTTTATTTAACTATTACATGTTTCTCAATTGTGTATCCTGCATGTATTATTTTTCTCTTAAGTAAGTTTGGTTTTGATTTATAATAAAAAAAAAATATATATTAACTGCTTGATTAGTGGAAATATATATATTTCTCTTAACAGATTGATTAGACTGCTCCTAGTTTGTGTGTGTGTGCAGACAGTTTCACTAGAAGCAGCAAAAGGAGGGCAAGTTCAGTGAGTGGGTCATCTACATGATGAAGACATGCAATCCAAATATTCTGACATGTCTTTCTTGCCCTTTGATAACCTGTCTATTGCTTCATATTCAGTCCTCCTTTAGTTATTCTGGCATCTGTGTAACCAGCCCCTCTTCAAAACCTAGTATTTTGGATACATGGAGCCTTGCTTATTGGGTGTTTAGTTTTTATTTAATGTTTAACTTCCCAGCACTGTGCATGCAGCAGCCTTCTTACAGCAGCTTTGTATTTCTTACTGTTTTGTTTCTGAGATTATTTACTACTTGCTAATCTTATTTAAAATAAGAATTTATCTGGCTTCTGACTTGTCACTGATAGTAGCCAGTAGAAATTGGATAAATGGATATTGATGCATGTAATGCAATGCATGTAAACCCAAGGACTGGTTTGTCTTCACTGACTTAACACTAGAATTACCAGAGCCTACAAAAACTCATAATTCCGTCCCACCTTAAATCGCTTTAAAATCGTTCACAGCTCTCCACCAGCGTCTTTTGTCATCTAAATGTGCTGATAAAAATCAGGCTGCAAGCAGCCGGCTATTCCATCCCCCCACCGACTTAGAACGTGCACAATCTTCTCTCAGCTCATGCCTTGATTGAGTATCTGGGAGTAAAGTGGAGTTTTAGAGTGGAAATAATAGATCATTATTTGGAATACACGCATTTCCGTTTCTACAGTAATCCTTGTAAACACATTTTTAAAACAGAAACGTTTTTTCATTTTGTAGTAGTAAATGACAAAATGTAAGCATAAACTATATAATGTATGAAGCCTGAAGTCCAAATATCAAACACTTTCACAAAAGGTACAAATATAACAGAACAAGCATGCTTTTATTCAAAAATATCACTGCAGAAAAAAGACACCTTAGCATGCTATATTGACACATATTTACTATAGCTGCTACGGTAGCGTAATAGTATCAGCCGCTGACTAGTATCCAAAAGGTCATGAGTTCGATCCCACATGGTTCAGTTTTGAGAAGTAAATTGCTCTTATTCTTACTATTTCGTACTATCTTACTACACACGTGAAATGCGTGTATTCCAAATAATGATCTATTATTTCCACTCTAAATAACTTGTGAATTTCCCCTTGGGATTAATAAAGTATCTATCTATCTATCTATCTATCTATCTATCTATCTATCTATCTATCTATCTATCTATCTATCTATCTATCTATCTATCTATCTATCTAAAACTCCACTTCACTCCGATAATCAATCAAGGCATGAGCTGAGAGAAGTTTCTGCACGTTCTAAGTCGGTGGGGGGATGGAATAGCCGGCTGCTTGCAGCCTGATTTTATCAGCACATTTAGATGACAAAAGACCCTGGTGGAGAGCTGTGAACGATTTTAAGAAGCGATTTAAGGTGGGACGGAATTACGAGGTTTTTCGTAGGCTCTGGTAATTCTAGTGTTAAAACTGGCTGCAAACTTTCATGGAGTTTTGACCTGAAGGCTGCCTTATGTCTAAAACACCTGAAACAGTAAGAGACACTGAGAAAATAAAATCAGGGTGTATTAAATACTCCCAAACGAAAAGGATTTAGAACTGGTCTACCATTTATTGTAATGGGCAATGTTTAGTCACTGTCAAGTAAAATGGATGAACTGTGTGCACTTATACTGGGCCATGGAGCATACAAGTTTACTGGCATTACAGAGAGCTGGCTTAAACCTAATATACCTGAAACCGTTTTAATGCTGGGCAGACTTCATCTTATTTGAGATACAGAGTCAGTGTGATGTATAAAATTAAAAACAGGAGGAGGACTGGTCATGTATGTGAATAAGGAATGGTGTAAAAGGGAGCATAGTCCCCAGCCACAGGGGGCTGCACAAAACAGTGTGTTTCTTTGTGCCGGTCCCAAGCCCAGATAAATGGGGAGGGTTATGTCTGGAAGGGCATCCGGTGTAAAATTTTGACAAATAAATATGCCAACAACAATACAAATTTTCATACTGAATTGGTTGAGCCCCAGGTTAACAACGACCGCCACCAGTACTGTGAGCCAACAGGGTGCTGGCAGAAATTAGGCTACTGTTGGCCGAAGAATATGGGGGAGACGTATTCAAAGGCAGGAGGAGAGGAGATTTGAATGTTGGCAGTTTGACTGGTAAGAGGAGAGAGTTAGCAGATATGATGGAGAGAAGGAAGGTTGAGATATTGTGTGTGCAAGAGACTAAATGAAAGAGGATTAAGGCCAGGTGGATAAGAGGTGAATTCAAAATGTTCTATCATGGTGTAGGTGGGACGAGAAATGGTGTAAGGGATATTCTGAAGGAACAGCATGTCAAGAGTGTTTTGGAGGTGAAAAGAGTGTCAGATAGAGTAATGATTATGAAGCTGAAAATTGGAAGTGTGATGATGAATGTTTGTTAGTGCATATGCCCCACAAGTTGGGTGTGTGGTTTAGGAGAAAGAAGATTTTTGGAGTGAGTTGGATGAAGTAATGAACAGTGTACCTAAGGGACAGAAAGTGGTGATTGGAGCGGATTTCAGTGGACAATGCTGGTCAAGAGAACAGAGGAGACAAGGAGGTGATGGGTAGGTATGGTATCAAGGAGAGGAATGAAGAAGGTCAGATGATAGTGGATTTTGCCAAAAGATGGTGAATACATATTTTAAGAAGAGGGAGGAACATAGGGTTATGTATAAGAGTGGAGGAAGATGCACAGGTAGATTACATCCTATGCAGAATTGTCAATCTGAAGGAGATTGAAGACTGCAGAGTTCAAATGGTGGAATTTGAAAAGGAAAACTGCAGGTTTGAGTTTAGGGAGAAGGTGAGATAGGCACTGGGTGGTAGTGAAGAGTTACCAGACAGTTGGGAAACTACAGCAGAAAGTAGACAGGAGTACAAGGAGATAAGGTGCAAGGTGAAGAGAGATGGTGAAGGCTAAAGAAAAGGCGTATGATGAGTTGTATGAAAGGTTGGACACTAAGGAGGGATAAAAGGACCTGTACCGGTTGGCTAGACAGAGGGACCAAGCTGGGAAAGATGTGCAGCAGGTTAGGGTGATAAAGGATAAAGATGGAAACATATTCACAAGCAAGGAAGGAGGGTGTGTTGAACAGATGGAAAGAGTATTTTGAGGGGCTGATGAATGAAGAGAGCAAGAGAGAGAAAAGGTTGGATGATGTGGAGATAGTGAATATGGAAGTGCAATGGATTAACAAGGAGGAAGTAAGGACAGCTATGAAGAGGATGAAAAATGAAAATGCCGTTGGTCCAGATGAAATACCTGTGCAGGCATGGAGGTGTTTAGGAGAGATGGCAGTGGAGTTTTAACCAGATTGTTTTATGGCATCTTGGAAAGTGAGAGGATGCCTGAGGAATGGAGAAGAAGTGTACTGGTGCCGATATTTAAGAAAAAGGAGGATGTGCAGGACTGTAATGACTAAAGGGGGATAAAATTGATGAGCCACAGTCTGAAGTTAGAGTAGTGGAAGCTAGGTTAAGAAGTAATGTGATGATTACTGAGGAGTAGTATAGTTCCATGCCAAGAAGGAGCACCACAGATGCGATGTTTGCTCTGAGGATGTTGATGGAGAATTATAGAGAAGGCCAGAAGGAGTTACATTGCATCTTTGTGGACCTGGAAAAAGCACATGATAGGGTGCCTCAAGAGGAGCTGTGGTATTGTATGAAGAAGTCGGGAGTGGCAGAGAAGTACAGTGGCAGTTAGGTCCATAAATATTTGGACAGAGACAACTTTTTTCTAATTTTGGTTCTGTACATTACCACAATGAATTTTAAATGAAACAACTCAGATGCAGTTGAAGTGCAAACTTTCAGCTTTAATTCAGTGGGTTGAACAAAAAGATTGCATAAAAATGTGAGGCAACTAAATCATTTTTTTAACACAATCCCTTTATTTCAGGGACTCAAAAGTAATTGGACAAATTAAATACAGGTAGTCCCCAGGTTACGTACATCCACCTACAACATATGAATGGGGCCACAGCTGTGAAGCATGCGCTCAGTAACTGCCGCTCCGACATCTTCGGTCTGGGGACGCTGCAAGTGGTGGCTGGAGGGGCGATTTTGTTGCTCGCAAGAGTTTAGTGTCCCTTGGCCAGCTCCCGGCGACAAGCTGTTTCACTGCCTGCCCACCACACACGGCTGCCCCATTCGTTCTAGGTGCACGGCTGGTAATGCTGCTGGCAGTGACCCGGTTGTGGCTGAACGGAGGCCGTTGAGGGTGAACAGAGAGGCGGGGTAGCTTTGTAGTGTGCCCTCGGATAGCTGCGTGTTGAATGGGGGTGGTGGTGTTGTAGACAAAGGCAGCATGCTGTAGTGGAGGTGACTGTGAGGTGGGCTGGTGATGAACTGCCCGTCGCTACCCCATTCATTCTCAATAGTAAGCCTGCTTGTACTGTTGTGCACATAGCAGGAAGTTGTCTTTGTCAGTACAGGTTGGCCCAGATCTAATTATGCAGATCCAGATCGTCTGGATGACTTTGATTTATGCAGGGATGATTGTCTTCAGTTTGCACACTTCTCGATGGTCTGGGATTTTTCGGGTGATTTTCTATGTAATAAACTGAATAAGTTATAGTGTAATGAAAATTGCATAATTATATCTGGCCCACCCTATACATCAGACGATGCTGAGGGGAGCGCCTTCCTGCTGTGATAGCTGTACAGTGCTGTGCAGAAGAGCTCATCTTAACCTTTTGTCTTCAAGAATGTCTCTGAAACACAAATCGATGCAAGTGCTGGTGATACAGTAAAGAAAAGAAAAACCATCACCATTGAAAATAAAGTAGAAATAATAAGGTCAGAAAGAGTTGAAACTCCATCATTCATTGGCAGAGCACTTGGTTACAGACAGTCAACAATAGCATTTATTAAAATAATGTACCTGTTCCAACTTACATACAAATTCTACTTAAGTACAAACCTACAGTCCCTATTTCATACGTAACCCGGGGACTGCCTGTAACTGGAAATAAAAAGTTAATTTCTAATACTTGGTTTAAAACCCTTTGCTGGCAATGACAGTCTGAAGTCTTGAACTCATGGACATCAGCAGATGCGGGATTTCCTCCTTTCAATGCTCTGCCAGGCCTTTACTGCAGCGGCTTTCAGTAGATGTTTGTTTGTGGGCCTTTCTGTCTGAAGTTTAGTCTTCAACAAGTAAAATGCATGCTTAATTGGGTTAAGATCAGGTGACTAACTTGGCCATTCAAGAATGTTCCACTTCTTTGCTTTAATAAACTCCTGGGTTGCATTGGCTGTATGTTTTAGGTCATTGTCCATCTGTATCATGAAACACCGCCCAATTAATTTGACTGCATTTAGCTGGATTTGAGCAGACAGTATGTCTCTGAACACCTCAGAATTCATTCGGCTGCTTCTGTCCTGTGTCACATCATCAATAAACACTAGTGTCCCAATGCCACTGGCAGCCATGCACACCCAAGCCATCACACTGCCTCCACCATGTTTTACAGATGATGTGGTATGCTTTGTATGATGAGCTGTTCCACACCTTCTCCATACTTTTTCTTGCCATCATTCTGGTAGAGGTTGATCTTGGTTTCATCTGTCCAAAGAATGTTTTTCCAGAACTGTGCTGGCTTTTTTAGATGTTCTTTAGCAAAGTCCAATCTAGCCTTTCTATTCTTGAGGCTTATGAGTGGCTTGCACCTTGCAGTGCACCCTCTGTATTTACTTTCATGCAGTCTTTGCTTTATGGCAGACTTGGATATCGATTCGCCGCCCTGGAAGGTGTTGTTCACTTGGTTGGCTTTTGTGAATGGGTTTCTCTTCACCATGGAAATGATTCTGCGATCATCCACCACTGTTGTCTTTCGTGGACGTCCAGGTCTTTTGCGTTGCTGAGTTCACCAGTGTTTGCTTTCTTTCTTTTTTATTAATTTTATTACAATCCATACAAAGCAATCAAGTTTTTACAAAAAGAAAAATTAAGTTAATAACAGATCAATCGATCGATCGATCAGTGTTTGCTTTCTTTCTCGGGATGTACCAAACTGCAGATTTTGCCACTCGTAATATTGTAGCAATTTCTCGGATGGGTTTTTTCTGTTTTCGCAGCTTAAGGATGGCTTCTTTCACCTGCATGGAGAGCTCCTTTGACCGCATGTTGTCTGTTCCTAGTAAAATCTTCCACATGCAAGCATCACACTTTAAATCAACTCCAGGCCTTTTATCTGTTTAATTGATAATGACATAACGACGGACTTGCCCACACCTTCCCATGAAATAGCCTTTGAGTCAATTGTCCAATTACTTTTGAGTCCCTGAAATGAAGGGATTGTGTAAAAAAAGATTAGATGCCTCACATTTTTATGCAATCTTTTGTTCAACCCACTGAATTAAAGCTGAAAGTCTGCACTTCAACTGCATCTGAGTTGTTTCATTTAAAATTCATTGTGGTAATGTACAGAACCAAAATTAGAAAAAGGTTGTCTCTGTCCACATATTTATGGACCTAGCTGTACTGTATATAAGAGTTATACAAGATATGTACGAGGGAATTGTGACAGTGGTAAGGTCTGTGGTAGGAGTGACGGATGCATTCAAGGTGGAGGTGGGATTACATCAGGGATTGTCTCTGAGCCCTTTCTTATTTGCAATGGTGATGGACAAGTTGACAGATGAGATTAGAGAGGAGTCCCCTTGGACTATGATGTTTGCTGATCATATTGTGATCTGCTGGCGATAGTAGGGAGCAGGTTGAGGGAGACCCTAGAGTGGTGGAGATATGCTCTAGAGAGGAGAGGAATGAAGGTCAGTAGGAAGAAGACAGAATACATGTGTGTAAATGAGAGGGAGGTCAGTGGAATGGTGAGGATGCAAAGAGTAGAGCTGGCAAAACTGGATGAGTTTAAATACTTGGGATCAACAGTACAGAGTATTGGGGATTGTGGAAGAGAGGTGAAAAAAAGTGCAGGCAGGATGGAATGGGTGAAGAATAGTGTTAGGAGTAATTTGTGACAGACAGGTATCGGCAAGAGTGAATGAGAAGGTCTACAGGACGGTAGTGATTGTGACGATGCTGGTCCCATACAGACTCCCTCTTCCCATATGGGAGTCTGCTGAACCAACACCGTCTAATTATGACCGAGATGAGCTGACATGACATGACATGAGGACAGTTCACTGATGATGCCATGGATGGTGGAAAAAGTGCTCTAGTGCTTTTATTAAAAGAAAAGTCAAAACACAAGTAAAACCAACAAAGTGTGAATTGTGTAGTGTTCTAAAAGTACATTAATAAATCCATAAAAGTCCAGTGAAAAGTGGAAATAAAAATAATCAATAATTAAATCCATTAAAAATCCAAGGTTAAAACACCTCCTGATATCAGCCCAACTCATTCTTCCCAGCTCACCCATTGCTCGCTTAGCCAGCAGAGGCTCAGCAGCCGCAAGCTCCTTTCGGCCTCCAGGTATCAGGCCAGACCGTGCGAGGTCAGCTCTCCTCCTTTCTTCCTTCGCGCTCATGTGGACGCTCCTCGGAAGCCTAGGGAGGGCACCTGCCTTGCTCGCCACACTCCACTGGAATATATACACTCACATCTCTGTGGATGCAGCACCTTAATCACACGCAGCAGGAAGCCAACTACCTCATTAACTCCCCAAGGTCGTGCACTCGCGCCCACAGAGAGCAACACGGCTCTGTGGATTTAAAACTGGCCCTTTTTTTTTTTTTGAATCCTCGGACCCGCATAGCCCCATTGAGACCAGCTATGTCTTATTGGTTGGAGACCGTGACACTGACCAGAAAGCAGGAGACAGAGCTGGAGGCAGCAGTGTTAAAGAGGCGAGATTGAGTTGGTTTGGACATGTGCAGAGGAGAGATGCTGAGTATATTGGGAGAAGGATGCTAAGGATAGAGCTGCCAGGGAAAAGGAAGAGAGGAAGGCCTAAGAGGAAGTTTATGGATGTGGTTAGAGAGGACATTCAGGTGATGGGTGTAACAGAACAAGATGCAGAGGAGAGAAAGATATGGAAGAAGATGATCCACTGTGGCAACCCGTAACAATAGTAGCCGTAAGAAGAAGAAGAATTTAAAGGGAACATGGAACGGTTAAAACTATAGTTTGTAATTCATACATTAAAATTCAGGGAAACTTCAAAATGTACACCTCTATAAATATAACACTAGGTTGTGTCACTTGCAGAAATTCTCAGATGATTCTATGCTTATAGGGTGTAATTATATAGGGGATGAGACAGAGTATAGGAGTCAGGTGGAGAGGTTTTTTTCTTTGTGCAAACAGAATTGTCTGCATCTTAACATCAATAAAATCAAGGAACTGGTTATTGACTTTTGCCACACCTAAGAGCCTGTTCAAGGAGTGGGTGTAGAGGTGGCCCTCTCCTACAAGTAACTAGGGGGTCCACATTAAGACAGGTTGGACTGGTCTTAGAATCCAAAGGAACTGTATAAAAAAGGGCAGAACAGGCTGTTTTTCCTCTGTGTTCCTTTAATGTGGGAAGTGACAGCCTTCACATCTTCTATAACTCTGTGATGGCCAGTGCAATTTTCTGTGCTGTGGTGTGATAGGCTGGTAACATCATTTCAAGAAAGGCCCACTGAATCAACAGACTAATTAAACATGCATGGAGAAATGAAACAGCAAGGCAAAGATATAAGTAGGCAATTTACATTAAATATCAAAGAAACCTATAAAACAAATGTGTACTTGATTGTAAAATATAAATGTTAATAGTATTTCACATTTCCAGGAAGTAGAGTGTTATACTGTGTTAGCCATAGATTGATACAGGAGAACGTAGGGTGTCATTTCACCCTACTTTCTCACATTTCCAGAAAGAAAATAAAAACATGTACTGACAGTCAGTACAAATCAGTATTTTTAAGGTTTTGTCATTTCAGTTCATCAGGTCTACAATATGTTGATTACTTAAATTTTTTAGACGGTTAGCACAGCTAGTGAGTGTATATATTTTCAGACTCTGGATGGAATCAATACAGAAGGACACTGGCAGTGAGCGTAGATGAAGCAGCTTCTGAAGATCTGGAAAAAAATCGTTATTGTCATGTTTGTCCTGTTTGTCCTGAGTGTCCTGAACGTCTTACGTTAAGGTATGATCAGGATCGAGACGCTGCTGACTATAAAGTGCAATCTTAAAAAGCTTGGGGAAGATTACAGACTTCCCATATTGAAAGAGAAGCTGCACAGTCTCAGACTGCTGTGGAGATCTCTGGAGTTGTCTGGTAGAGCTGACCTGGGTAGTCCTTCCAAGAGAACCCTACATACAAAGAGGACTGTTTAATTTATGTTAGGTAGAATGCCCAGAGGGGACTGGGCGGTTCTATGACCTGGAAGCCCTACAGATTTTATTTTTTCTCTCCAGTCGTCTGGAGTTTTTTTTTGTTTTTTCTGTCCTCCATGGCCATCGGACCTTACTCTTATTCTATGTTAATTAGTGTTGTCTTATTCTAATTCTTACTTTGTCTTTTATTTCTCTTTTCTTCATCATGTAAAGCACTTTGAGCTACATTATTTGTATGAAAATGTGCTATATAAATAAATGTTGTTGCTGTTGACATAAAGGAAGCGGTATGCGTAGATGCGAAAGCGAGTTTAAGAGGGCTGGTGTCTGGGTGAGACTAAAAGCATATCCGATCAGACTGACCATCCCATCGTTTTAACTTGCTTATTGTTTGCCTCAGGGAAAATTAACTGGATTATCTATGGCTCCAACTATATACATAGCATGAAGTGTTAGACTGCTGTGTTGTTGTTTTGATTGAAACCTGGCTCCAATACAAAATGACTGATGTAACAATCCAGCTGGACTGGCTAACATCTTTTTGTGCTATTAGAAATGCAGGGTGCTCTGGTAAGACCAGAGGTGGAGAACTGTGGGTGTGTATCAACAATGCATGGTGCAGTAACAGTAAAATTGTTACAACTCAATAATCATATCTGGTGGAATATTTGATTGTCAAGTGTCAACCCTTTTACCAGCCACAGGAATTCACTGCCACTCTGCTAGTGGCTGTGTACATTTCTCCCAGTGTTAATACCCAGGAGGTCCTGTGCTAGCTTTGTAGTGCCATCAATGACCTAGAGACTGCTCATCCAGACAGTTTTTTTGTGCTTGTTGGAGATTTCAATCACGCAAACTTAAAAACTGTTCTGGTTAAATTCCACCGGTATGTCCACTTTCCAACTAGAGGAACTAACACGCTGGACTTGGTGTGTACAAATGTCAAAAAGGCTTACAAAGCAGCTCCTCATCTCCACATTGGAGACTTTGATCACAGTATTATTATTAGTAAAACTAATAAATAAAAAAAAAAAGCTAAACTGTACAAGTACCATACATTTACACTCGCTGTTACAGACTCAAATCAAATGTATGTTTTTATTGTATAATAGTAACAATAAGAGCAGCTCACTACTTAAAACGTTTATTATGGGACCTTGGGAAGGCTCGAACCTGCAACCTTTTCAATAGGAGTCAGCAGTTCTTACTGTTGTACTACAAAAGAAGTTGTTACAACAAAATACAGTAATCAGATTTCTTTTTGTTCGGATAGAGTCTTGAATGAAAGCGCACTTGTTCTGTTATACTTGTACCTTTGTGAAAGTGCTTATTTGATATTTGGACTTTACACATTACATACTTCATGTCAAAATTTTGACGTTAGTACTAAAACATGAAAAAAGTTTGTCTTTTCGGTATGTGTTCAACATTTCTTGCATTTCCTGTCATCCTACATTTACACAGATCTTTGTAGACATGGAACACACATGAAATGCATGTGTTTCAAATAACGATATATTATTCACCCTATACAGCTCTAGGTACCTCACTCCCTGATAAACAAGGCTTGAGCTGGGACAGGTTTTTGTCCTTTCTACAGCAATGGGGGGAATGGGATAGCATGCTGCTTGTGCTTATCAACACATTTACACCGCAAAAGGTTTTGCCAGAGATGTGCAAACAAATTTAAGGTGGCCAGGTTTACAAGTTGTTTTGTAGGCTTTGGTAATTCTAGTGTTAATGTCAATAACACAGAAGAGTTGAGTGTGGACTTCCCCACTGTGAAGAACCTCACTCCATATCAGTGACTTTCCTATAGAGAGGGTCAGCCTCACAAAGGTTAACCAATATTAGCACAATCTGAGCAGTAATCTATTTTGTAAAAATGCAGAAAAAGTTTGATACCATTGCTCAAAACAACAAAGTTCTCCCTGTCTTTCTATAAGAGCTTGTACGTATGTATTAGTAGTCAGTTTCTTGCAGATGTCAGAAGTACTTCTTTACACTGATGATTATAGATTTATGGAAAAGGTTAAAGGTTATACTAGACAGTAATAAAGTATTTTTAAACATTTTAATCTGGATGACATAATTACTTGAATATAAAGGGAAGACCAGACTAAATGGCTAGTTATCAAAAATATTTTCTTCTTATTATTCTTATGTTAAATTAACAAACATTTTTGTTTAATCATTTATTTAACTTTGTATATTTTCATTTTGTCATTTTGTTTTGTAAAACTGACAATTTCCTGTCTGCTTTAGAATTAGTTGATAATTTGTAAATTACTTGGATTGAATAACTAACTGGTTTTATCAATGGTTTTCTTATACTATTCAATAATAGCAGGTGTATTGACAAGGTGAATAAAAACACTGTTTCTAAAAATGTTTTTACAGAAATGTCAGGTCTAATATTTTTAACAATTAACTATCTCAATGTACTTTTCTAATTTTTAAGTAAAAAATTACTGAAATAGGAATAATTATATATAATATTTCTTCTTCACAGACAAACACTTTTTGCCAGTGCAGATACAGCCTATGTTTTAGCCTACTCAATAATTATATTGACCACTGATCTTCACAGCTCCCAGGTAAAACTTTTGCCTTGTCTAATATTTTTAACCAGAATTTTGTTGGTTTGATTGGGTTAAAACTTATTCCCAAAATTATTTTGCATTTGTAGTTGATAGTTTTTGTTTTCTGTGATTTGCTCTGAATTTCAAAGGTTAAGAATAAAATGACTAAGGAGCAATATATCAAGATGAACCGGGGAATTAATGACAGCAAGGACCTACCTGAAGAGTACTTGTCTTCTGTCTATGATGAAATAGCTGGAAAGAAAATTGCGATGAAAGAAACCAAAGAGTACTCCATCACACAAAAATCTAACAAACACAGTGAGTTCCATATAATTCCTTGTGTGTGCAAGAGTAGAGTTGAGAGCTTTCACAGTTCATTACTGAAAATGTATTTTAGATAAAAAAAACTACTAGCACTCCCCAAAATATTAATTTCTTCTTAGATCCCATAGTTTACTTTTAAGTGTGTACTCACAAAATAAGCACAATTTCTTTTAATATCAGATGTATTGCTGTACAAAGTATTGTACAGTTTAAATACAATGTAATATTGTACATTGTATGTTGACGATAAATTAGCAGCTCTGTGGGGTATATTATAAGCAAACTTATGTAGCAATCCTGGTAAATTAGAAGAATGTGAAAAAAACACACACTGTAAATAGCTAGTTACTTTATGGATGCCAAAATGTACATATATTCAATGAAAGAGAGTCCAATATAATAACTGAAGTTTAAATAAATAAAAAAAGGAACAAGAATGTATAGTTTCGGCAAATGTTGCATTACAAATGGACCAAGTTGCCAACAGAATCATCTTTGCATTGCCAGGACACAATATGACTTATGATAATATTTCAAAAGAATGTCAAGATCAGTCTTCCTAGCTCTTTTTTCTGCTTCATCCAGAGAACTAATATGTAAATCTTACCTTCAATAACCACTTTCAGTTTTGCAGGATATAATAGACTGTATCTGATTTTGGCCCTGCTAAGACACTGTTTACTGCTTTAGAATGTGTTGCGTTTAGCAGTTGTTGAAGGGGAGAATTCAGAGAAAATACGAATGTGGTTATTCCCAGATATAATAATCTCCTCTTTCAGTCTGAGAAGAGACATCAGGTTTTCTTTAACCTGTAGTCTGTTGAAATGACAATCAGTCTTATTAGTTATGAGGCATGTGATCCACATATACGGTAGGCTTCTGAGATCTCAGTGTCAGATTTGAAGTCCTCTCAAGTTATTTCAGTGAATAGTTTAGCTATGGATTTCACTGGGTTTGGAATTACAAGGTTTTCAGGAGTTCTCCGATTCTGATGTTGTTCCTTCTATACCTGTCTTGCAATGTAGCCAGCTTTTCCCCGAGCACTTTGCATTCTGATTTTACATCCATTATTTTTTCATCAGTGGTGAATGTCGATTGTTCACCTATTTCAATATGAGTCGTAAAATATGTGCTTAACATCTTGAAGCTGAGCGGCAAGTAGTCTAATTTTACTCTCTAACTTACTTGTATTTTCCTGTATTTTTTTAATCAATTTTTCTAGAATTTCTGTAAAGGTTACAGTAAACTTCGTACTTAAATGTATCCCAAGGTCTTTTATATCCTGATGCTGTTTCTCATTTTTCTTGTTTAGGTCATTTATTTCTTTATATCATTTATGTCCCAAGAGTGCGGCAATCATTTCCTTCAGTTCGGATAGTGTGCTTCAGTTGGTGTAGACATTGCTGACTTACACTGGAAGGGGGGGTATTAGCTGTAGTTGACAGTGGGGATAAAAGGCCAATAATCCTTCTGGAATCAACAAATTCTCCTTGCCTGCAGTTTTCATTCCCATTTTCGCTCTTGGCTGGTGTTGATGCTGCCACATTAGGTCCTTCACCCATCTGTTTGTGGTCAGTGTCTGGTAGGCCATCCTGTGAGCTTGAAGCTGGTTTAGATTTTGATGGTACTTTAGTTGCCTTATTCTTTTACTTTTGTTTCTGAGCCCTTTGTTTGCTGTTCTGTGACAATGCAGGTTCAGCTCCATGCTCCCATTCACTGTTAGGGAGCCCTTAAACCCAACACTGTCGGTAATGTTACCGATGAGCTAAACAGTGAGGCAACAACATAGCAAGGGATGATGTAAAAGTGCAAAGTGCTTTTTAAAATAGTCAACAAAACAGTGTTCAAAGTATAGTGCAGTGGTTCAAATCTTCATCCAATAAATAATCCATAAAAGAAACATGGAGGTTAAGATCAATAGAAAAAAAAACCTTTAAAGCAACGAGGTTAAAACCATGCGGAAATTTGTCCTTTTACAAATCTGGTGCAACAACTTCTCCCATCTGGACTTCTCAATAGGGGAGTCCCCCAACATGCAGCTGACCTTCTTTGTACCTGCTTCTGCTGTTCTGATTGCCTCACCGATCCTTGGCTCCGGTTGGCTCCTCCAGACAATGACTTGGGAATTCCCCCACGACCAAGGCTCTCACGCACGGGGACACCCGTCCCAAGTCCCGACTCCGCTGCCTTCCTTGGCCTTAAGCAGAGAGTCATCCGACTTCTGGTCACTCCCGCCCTCCAAAGCAAACTCTGCGGGGGCGACCACAACTACAACTTCTCCCAGGTGACTGTAATTACCTTTACATTACTATTAGCATGTAGACTTATCTTGTTTTCTGTGTAAAGTGACCTGCAACAGACACATCTAAGCAAGGTTGTAGAACCCCTCCTGTCCTCCTCATCTCATGTGATCCAATGATGAACATATAAATACAATACACGCTCTCACACTGACACCTTTTATAACACAGGGATGGAAGCAATCAATGAGCTAAATAGGAAATGTGCTTTAGTGAGGCTAAATACTGGAATCTCGGGGACTTGTTTACAAGAGAGGGAAGAATGGAATGTGAGATAGACAGTCGGATCAGTGCAGCGTCCGCAGTGATGAGGGCTCAGTGTCGTGCAGGCTCTGCATCGGTCTGTCATGGTGAAAAAGGAGCTGAGCCGTAAGGCAAAGCTCTCAATTTACCAGTCGATCTACGTTCCTACCCTCACCTATGGTCATGAGCTATGGGTAGTGACCGAAAGAATGAGATCGCGAATACAAGCGGCTGTAATGAGTTTCCTCCGCAGGGTGCCTGGGCTTTCCCTTAAAGATAGGGTGAAAAGCTCAGTCATCCAGGAGAGGCTCAGAGTAGACCCACTGCTCCTTCACATCGAGAGGAGTTAGATGAGGTGGCTTGAGGGCAGAGGGACTGGACAGTCTAATGGTCTGGAATCCCTACAGATTTTATTTTTTCTCCAGCCGCCTGGAGTTTTTTTGTTTTATCTGTCCACCCTGGCCATTGGACCTTACTCTTATTCTATGTTAATTAATGTTGACTTATTTTCTTACTGTGTCTTTTATTTTTCTATTCTTCATTATGTAAAGCACTTTGAGCTACTTTTTGTATGAAACTATAAATATATTTATTTATTTATAAATAAATGTTGTTGTTGTTGGGCATCTGATCAGGATGCCTCCTGGACGCCTCCCTGGTGAGGTGTTCCGGGCACATCCAACCGAGAGGAGGCCCTGGGGAAGACCCAGGACACGCTGGAGGGACTATGTCTCCCTGCTGGCCTGAGAATGCCTCGGGATTCCCCCGTGGAGAGGGAAATCTGGGCATCTCTGCTCAAGCTGCTGCCCCCATGACCCGACCTCGGATAAGCGGAAGAGAATGGATGTATAAATACTGGAATACACCAAGAAGAGATGTGTCAAACCTTAGGAGATTCAGAACACAGTATACTGAGTACAATAAGCAGTGTTTATCATGTCTAATAGTTCTCTATGTCAGTGAGAGCATGCTGCTTTAACCATTATAAGTTTAATTCTGTTTTTAGGCATATTAGTAGGATAGTGGCAACCCAGCCACAGATGATGCACAAACCAATGTGTTTCTTCATGCCGGTCCCATGCTCAAATAAATGGGGAGGTTACGTCAGGAATGGCATCCGGTGTAAAATTTTGCCAGATCAATATGCGGACAACGATACAAATTTCCATACTGGATCAGTCGAGGCCCGGGTTAACAATGGCTGCCATCAGTACTGTTAGCCTACAGGGTGCTGCAGACATTGGGCTACTGTTGGCCGAAGAAGGAGAAGAAGAGAGGGGAGACGTGTCCGGAGGCAGAAGGACAGGAGGAAGGTAAAGTGAGTGGAATTGAAGGTAGAAACTTTAAATGTTAGCAGTATGATTGGTAAGGAAAGAGACTTAGCCGATATGATGGAGAGAAAGAAGGTTGATATATTGTGTGTGCAAGTGACAAAATGGAAGGGGAGTAAGGCCAGCTGGATCAAAGGTGGACTTGAATTATTCTATCATGGTGTGGATAGGAGGGGAAATGGGGTAGGTGTTATTCTAAAGGAGCAGTACGTCAAGAGTGTTTTGGAGGTGAGAAGAAAGTGTAGTTAAGCAGCATAGGATGGTGGTCTGTAGGATGAGTTTGGAGATCAAGAAGAAGAGGAGGAGAGGAAGGGCAGAGCAAAAGATTAAATGGTGGAAATTGAAAAAGGAAGACTGCAAGGCTGAGTTTAGGGAGTAGGTAAGATAGACACTGGGTGGCAGTGAAGAGTTGCCAGACAGCTGGGCAACTGCAGCAGAAGTAGTAAGAGTGATAGCAAGAAGCTATGGTGTGGCGTGACATCTGGACAGAGGAAAGAGGAGAAGGAAACCTGGTGGTGGAATGGGGAAGTACAGGAGAGTATATAGATGAAGAGGGTGGCGAAGAAGTGAGATAGTCACAGAGATGCAGAAAGTTTATGAGTACAAGGAGATAAGGCACAAGGAGAAGAGAGGTGGCGAAGGCTAAAGAAAAGGCGTATAATGAATTGTATGAGAGGCTGGAAACTAAGGAGGGGAGATATGTACCTGTACTGATTGTCTAGACAGAGGGACTGAGCTGGGAAAGATGTGCATCTGGTTAGAGTGATAAAAGGATAAAGATGGAAACATACTCACAAGTGAGGAGGGTGTGTTTAGCATATGGAAAGAGTAATTTGAGAGGCTGATGAATGAAGAGAATGAGAGAGAGAGAGAAGGTTGGATGATGTGGAGATAGTGAAGATAGATAGATAGATACTTTATTAATCCCAAGGGGAAATTCACATAATCAATGATGAATCAGGAAGTGCAAAGGATTAGCAAGGAGGAAATAAGGACAGCTATGAAAAGGATAAAGAATGGAAAAACCGTTGGTCCAGATGATATACCTGTGGAAGCATGGAGGTGTTTAGGACAGATGGCAGTGGAGTTGGAAAGTGTGAGGATGTCTGAGGAGTGGAGAAGAAGTGTACTGGTACTGATGTTTAAGAATAAGGGGGATGTGCAGAGCTGTAGTAACTACAGGGCGATAAAATCGATGAGTCACAGCATGAAGTTATGGGAAAGAATAGTAGAAGGTAGGTTAAGAAGGGAGGTAATGATTAGTGAGCAGCAGTATGGTTTCATGCCAGGGAAGAGCACCACAGATGCAATGTTTGCTCTGAGTGTGTTGATGGAGAAGTATAGAGAAGCCTAGAAGGAGTTGCATTGTGTCTTTGTGGACCTGGAGAAAGCATATGACAGGATGCCTCGAGAGGAGTTGTGGTATTGTATGTGGAAGTTGGAAATGGCAGAGAAGTATGTAAGAGTTGTACAGGATATGCGCGAGGGAAGTGTGACAGTGGTGAAAACTGCAGTAAGAGTCACAGATGCATTTAACATGGAGATGGAATTGCAACAGGGTTCGGCTCTGAGCCCTTTGTTATTTGCAGTGGTGACTGACAGGTTGACAGACGATATTAGACAGGAATCCCCATGGACTATGATGTTTGCTGATGACATTGTGATCTGTAGCGAGAGCAGGGAGTAGGTCGAGGAGACCCTGGAGAGTTGGATGTTTGCTTTAGAGAGGAGAGGAATGAAGGTCAGTAGGAACAAGACAGAATACATGTGTGTGAAAGAGAGGGAGGTCAGAGGAATGGTGAGGATGCAGGGAGTAGAGTTGGTGAAGGTGGATGTGTTTAAATAATTGGGATCAACAATTCAGAGTAACAGGGATTGTGGAAGAGAGGTGAAAAAGAGAGTGCAGGCTGGGTGGAATGGTTGGAGAAGAGTGTCAGGAGTGATTTATGACAGATGGGTATCAGCAAGAGTGAAAGGGAAGGCCTACAGGACGGTAGTGAGAACAACTATGTTATATCAGTTAGAGACAGTGGCACTGACCAGAAAGCAGGAGACAGAGCTGGAGGTAGCAGAGTTAAAGATGTTAAGATTTGCATTGGGTGTGACGAGGATGGACCAGATTAGAAATGAGTACATTAGAGGGTTAACTCAAAATCAGAGAAGCGAGCTTGCATTGGTTTGGACATGTGCAGAGTAGATATGCTGGATATATTGGGAGAAGGATGCTAAGGAAAGATCTGCCCAGCAAGTGGAAAAGAGGATGGCCTAAGAGAAGGTTTATGGATGTGGTGTGAGAGGACATTGAGATGGTAGGTGTAACAGAGCAAGATGCAGAGGATGGGACGATATGGAAGAAAAAGATCCGCTGTGGCAACCCCTAACAGGAGCAGCCGAAAGAAGAAGAAGTAGGCTAGTGGCACTTTATACAGCATATAAGAAAATTAGACGAAAAGAGATGATGCTCTTACAGCTTTCTCTCTCTTGAATCCAACCTGAGTGATGACAGAGTCACAGCTGTCTTAGTGCAAGTATCCAATAGCCAGGTTGTACTTTTTGTCTTATCTTAGCGTTTTCATGTACTTTAGTAGAGCAATTTGAATGTGCACTTTTATATTTTATTGACTTAATATGACAGCAGTCACAATATCTGCATTGTTTTTCAAGTTCCTTAGTTCATTACTGCTTGAAATGTGTTTTAGTGGCACAGAGAAGAGTCCCCCTATTTCATGGTGTGTAGAGTTCCTCAGCAGAGAAAAAGTCTTGTCTGTCATTCCCAGATTATGCTTGGGCTCAAAATAGAACATTGTTCTCATTCTCTTTAGAATGGCACTTTAGAATGTTTCAATGAGGAATAACTTGCCTTACTAAACAAAAAGGCTTTGTTGTTGTGTACCTGAGAGGTGGGGCGCCTAGGTATCTAAGGAGAAGCATATTATGAGGGCTGTTTTGCTTAATGAGTTTGGATTACTTTCTCTTGTTTTGTAAAATGATTTCCCTTAATTACAGTCATCCATCTTTTGTGTAATTATTTTTCATCATTTTGTAAGCTTCTTTTCCTTTATTAAATAGACACATGTATATTTGTCTATAGACATTTTGATGAATGTGTTTTCTTTCTCCCTCTAAACTTTGTGTTGGAATGATAATATTTGTATGTCTAGCCCTCCCTTAAACATGTCACTCACTACTTTGCGTTTGGTATAATTGAAGGTAAGCACACTTGTGTATAAACGTAGAAATGGTGCATTCTTTTTTGGGTAAATAGGTCATGTCTAATTTAAGAAAGCTAACTCTGAAACAGAGTTAAAATTCCTGTTTACTTTATTCCATTTTTCACAACTTGCTATTAGACAGAAAGGCCACAAAATAAACAAATGGACAGAATCAGTACCATGTTACAGACTGCTTCATAGTACTTTATGTCTCGGATGTGGATGCTTATGGCACAGAGCTAAGGAAGGGAACACAGTGAACGGTATCCTAATAGCAAACATGAGAAAGCCCATTTGAAACCCAACTCAACTCCAAATGTTTAAACATTAGCTGACTACAGTTGGTGTAGAAAAGAATCACCCTCTTCAACATATTCAGCATGAAATGAAGACACACAAAAATATTTTTCTACTTGTATTTACTCAAAGCAACTTATAATAACCAAGTAAAAGATAGAATAGCAACGGTTAAAAAAAAACAGATTCTCTTAGATGATTTGTGAACTTAATCAGGCGTAATTAATCACCTTCTCCATTGCACATCAATGTTCAGCATAAAACAGCTATTCCTAGAGCATCCCAGTGCTTAGAAGTGCATCTGGAAGCAAACAATCAACTAAGGGAGGCAAGGCACTGTCAAAAAATCTCTGGGATGAAGTTGTGGACGGGCACAAGTCAGGAGATGTATATAAAAACGTCAAAGGTTTTATCAAACCCCTGGAGCACAGTAAAGTCTATAATCAAGAAGTGGAAAGTATTTTGTACTAGTAGTACTCTTCCCAGATCAGGCTGTCCCTCCAAACTGGATGGAAGAGTGAGGAGGAACCTGTTCAGGGAATTTCTGAAGACATCTATACCAACTTTGAAGAGGTTACAGGAATTTGTGGAGTGGTCATTTTGTGCATGTAACAACAATATCACAAATGCTCCATAAATGTGGCTTATAAGGGAGGGGGGCTGCAAGAAAGAAGGCACTGTTCAAGAAAGGCAACATTAAATCTCAATTGAGCTTTGCCAGAATGCACCTTGAAAATTCAGAGGCCAAATGGAATTAAGTGCTTTGGTCAGATGAGACCAGACTCAAACTATTTGTCCTCCGTGCCAAACAGTGTATCTGATGGAAAGCCAATACAACTTACTATCCAAAGAACAACCTACCCACAGTAAAACATGGAGATAGTAGTATCCTATTGTGGGGTTGCTTCTCTGCAGCAGAGACTGGGGCACTTCTCAAGATAGAAGGAAAAATGGATGGGTCAATATACTGTCCAATTCTTGAGGAAAACCTGCTGCCTTTGGCCAAAAAGTTATCAGTGGGAAGAAGGTTCAACATGACAATGACCTGAAGCATGCAGCAAATTTGACCACACAGTGGCTTATGGAGAAAAAGGTGAATTTCCTTGCATGTCCTAGTCAGATCCCAGACTTAAACTTTATTGAAAATCCGTGGAATGATTTGAAGATTACAGTCCACCAATGGTTACCATCTAATTTTGAACTTGAACAATTCTATAAAGAAGACTGGGCAAATACTGCTGAGTCTAGATGTGCAAAGTTGATTGAGAAGTATCCCAACAGACTCATGGCTATAATTAAAATGTTCTACAAAGTACTGACACAGGGTAGTGATCCTTTAACCATTTCAGTGATTTTTTTAACTGTTGCTATTGTATTTTTCATTTGGCTGTTAAGTTATTTTGAGTAAATACAGCTGGAGAAATATTTTTGTGTGTGTCATCATTTCAGGCTGCAAAGCAACAAAATGTGAATATTTTGAAGCGGGGGAGTGATTCTCTTCTATACCCACTCTTTATAAGAATAAAAGAATGACTAAATAGCAAGAGCATTCCTGTCATGAGAGCTACGTTCCAGATCACTGTTACAGCCGTGTGGCCTTTACACAGATGTTGACCTTTACACAGAAGCATGCTGAAAATTCCAGTTTTGACCTGCGTAAGTTGAGGTTTATTTCCAGATTACATGTTAATGACTACACATTTCAAATTCTTTAGGCAACACATTTACCAAATTTCTTGGATTTTAACATCCCTACTGATAACCAGGCCATTCTCACTTAGAGAATATGGACAAAAGTACAAAGCAAATTTTCTTGAATGTTGCAGTATTGCTAAAAAAATAAAAGTGTGACATTGTATTAATAAAATTCTATGGGCTTGGACACCCAATTGCCTTTTCTACAACCTTTTATCACTTTATATTGTGATTTTACACTGCACACTTCCTGATTACATATCACTTGCCATTTACATTGAAAGCCCTATATAGGCAGCTGTGCACCAGTAACACTCTCCATTTTACCATCGCTGGGATATTTAGGATATTTCCTACATTCTGCTCCATACTCTACAATGACCATTTTGTCTGTATGTTGGTGTGTGGTAGGTGCTAGTTGCTCGGTACTTGGGTCAGTATATGCAGAATTCTTTCTGATTTGTATGTATAATTTTGGTATAATAATGACTTCCACTTACATTATTGGAAGAGTAAATTGTTCCTTTGCTCTGATTTTGAAATTGGATTACTGTTGTCAGTAATTGCTGCAAGTATTGCATTTTTGTATTTTTATCTGTTTTGAAACATTTATTTTTGTAATTAAGCAGAAAGATTTAAAAATCTTTTAAAAATTAATTTATTTATAACTATAACTGGTAGGGCAGGGCAATATGACCAAAAATATTTATCACGACTGACGATATGATTGACGTGAGACAAAATACTTTACAACTCCACAACTTTATTAGTGCAAAAAAAACCCTTTAATTTATTTTCACTTAAACAAGCAGCTGTTTTTATGTGCATTAAAGCTATAGAAAAATTTAAAAGTGCAAATGCAAATTCCTTGCTGACAGTTTAACCAAAAGGCATTTCCAGTGGAAATGGGCTGACCTATCCTAAGCATAACCATGTATAATAAAACTTAAAAGAGCTGCTTTGCAACATACAGTGGTGTGAAAACTATTTGCCCCCTTCCTGATTTCTTATTCTTTTGCATGTTTGTCACACAAAATGTTTCTGATCATCAAACTCATTTAATCGCTAGTCAAATATAACACAAGTAAACACAAAATGCAGTTTTTAAATGATGGTTTTTATTATTTAGGGAGAAAAAAAATCCAAACCTACATGGCCCTGTGTGAAAAAGTAATTGCCCCGTTGTTAAAAAATAACCTAACTGTGGTGTATCACACCTGAGTTCAATTTCCGTAGCCACCCCCAGGAGCGCCCGGCTAAAAGACGCTAGGGAGAACACTACGTTATAATTAACTTACCTATTGCAATGTGCAGGCAATGTCCGAAGCATGAAAATTTGGTCCAGTTGTTGAGTGCGATGGCTTTCAACGCGTTGGCCCCATTGTCGGTCGTCACACACATGTGTTTTTTGTCCTGAAAATTCCTCGAGCTGAGGAACTCTTTTAAGCCTTTGGCTATGTTTTCCCCCGTATGGTCCTCTTGGGGGATTGTTTCAAGGCACTTGTTTTGTAGCTTCCAGTCTTTGTCCACGTAGTGTATTGTGAGGCTCATGTAGGGGTCTGATGTTGCTTGACCACATGTCTGTGGTGGACGCAAAAACTCCACGAAGATAATGCATTTGACACCTCAGTACGGACCTCTTCATATAAAGCAGGCAAGGTGGCTTTAGAGAAGTATTTCTTGGTGGGCAGCTTGTAGCGTGGATCAAACTTTTTAAGCATCTTTGTGAAACCTTCTCTTCCACACTCTGAATGGGCATCATATCCCTGGCTAAACAATGCGTCACTGCATTAGTTCGTTCCCCCCAGCGTTTGCTACTTTTGTCATAAGGCATGCAGCTATTTAAAGCTACGCCGATTGTTTGTTGAGTCAGCTTCTTTGGTCTCACTACCACGCTAGTTGAAGCGGATGCCTCTTCACGTGCTTTAACAGCTTTGTTGTACTCCAACAAGTGCTTCTGCTTCAAATGATGAAATAGGTTTGTGGCGTTTCCTCCCTTCGCCACGACGGCCCGCTTGCATGTTCTACAAAAATTATGCTTTGTTGGGTATCTGACGGGCGAAAACCAAACCAGTTCCACCACTGAAGTTGCACCAATTTTGACTGGTAGTATTTGCAATCTATATCTTTCAGTGACTTCTCCAGGGCTTGGAACAATTTGTAAGACTACAATAAGCCCAATAATGGATCAGGTGGTGCAGGCTCAGTGTTCATACCATGAATGTTCTGGGACTCGTGTAGGGGATGGAAAAAAGGGATAGCTGTTACTTCACATTCACTGCTTTACACACAGAATTATTCTGAATGCGTGTTTCAAAATATTTAATTATCCATCAACAACCTACATTGTGGTTTCAGAAAGGAGCCACACAGTGTGGTGAATAAGAGCCATTTTACCTGTAAACATTGATGACCAAATGCTGATTAGTTAACCTAGTGTAGCAGGAAGTACAAGATTAGGTGCTGAGCAGTTTTAAACAGTACTACAGCAATGAGACAACTGAAGAGTGACAGCAAACTACAGATGCCTTTATTAAAGTGTGGTTTAGTTTAAGTTAGAGTAAGTAAGTAAAATTAGTGAGATGATACCTAGCCTTCTTGTATAGTTGCTGCCCAGGCATTTTGTAGGAAGATCTCCAAAGTTAATGAAACCTGCTTAGAACAGCTCCTCCCCATTCCAATCCCATACAAGGCTGTCCTTGAACTCCTTAACCTCCTTGGTGTTAACTCCAAGAATTTCTCAGGCTTAGAATTCTATCTAAATATAGTTAACTAAAAAATATTTCTGGAAATGTAGCTATTATTATCTATATATATATATATATATATATATATATATATATATATTGTCACGCTTGGGTCACAGATTTGCACAGAGACACAGAAGGTCGTAGAAAAAAAGAAGGATTTTTATTCAGACACCGCAAACACATGAGCTTAAACGTGCTCCATGACAAGTCAGATATAACAGTTCCGCTAGGAGCAGAGAGAGATAAAAGCAAACAATCAATTCCCAAACTGACAGGCGCTAAGGCTTATAAGTCGGCGGAGTACCGCTGAGGCTTGTATTACGCGTTATAGTGCAAGGATAAGGAGCAATGTGTAGTCAGTGTTTCAGGGTTTGTGGTTTTCCCAGGGCGTCTGTCTCTATTTGGGGTGCGATCAGCCCTCCAGCTCACACCCTCCCCCTCAGCTTTATTCACATTCCTGTGAATCAAGCGACTCTCTGTACTAGGTTCATTTAGTCGTGATAATACATCTGCGTTGACGTGTTCAGAACCTGGTCGGTGCTTTACTGTGAAACTGTAAGGTTGTAAACCCAGAAACCATCTCATTAGACGAGAGTTTGTATCTTTCTGTCGGTACAACCACTGGAGTGGAGCATGATCAGTTACCAAAGTGAAGTTTCGTCCCCACAAGTAATAGCAAGCTTCCACAGCCCACTTAATTGCCAAGCATTCTTTCTCAATTGTAGAATAATTGCGTTCCCTAGGAAGTAATTTCCTACTCAAATATGTGATTGGATGTTCTTCTCCATCAAAAATTTGTGACAGGACTGCGCCCACACCAAATGCACTTGCGTCTGTTTGCAAGATAAAATCTTTTGTGAAATCCGGGTTCCTTAGAACCGGGTAAGAAGACAATGCTTTTTTTAAATCGTTGAAAGAACGTTCGCAATTTTCTGTCCACAGGACAGGTCGGTTTTTTCTGCCTCTAGTAAGTTCTGTAAGAGGAGCAGCTCTATGTGCAAAATTTGGAATGAATTTTCTGTAGTAACCAGCGAGTCCCAGAAAGGCGTACTTGTTTCTGTGTCTCAGGTCTCGGGTAAACAAGCATTTCTTCTATTTTCCTTAATTGTGGCCTAAGTAAACCCTTGCCCATAGAATAGCCTAAGTAATGAGTCTCGGACATGCCTAGTTTACATTTCTTAGGGTTAGCAGTAAGGCCAGCCTGTCTCAAGCTTTCAAGAACGGCTTGAAGCCGCTCTAAGTGTGTTTTCCAATCATTGCTAAAAATCACGACATCGTCAAGGTATGCCCCAGCATATTCAGAGTGAGGACGTAGGATCTGATCCATCATACGCTGAAAAGTTAGAGGTGCCCGTGAAGACCAAACGGAGTCTTGTAAATTCATAGAGTCCGTCAGAGTCGCAAATGCCGTTTTCTCACAACTGCTAGCCTCTAAAGGCACCTGCCAATAGCCTTCGTGAGATCTAGCGTGGAGATATAGCTCGCCTGACCCAGTTTTTCCAACAGTTCATCGACACGGGCATGGGATAAGCATCAATTTAGAGACCTTATTCAAGCGTCTGAAATCGATACAGAACCGAACCGAACCGTCTTGCTTTGGGACTAATACGACTGGGCTGCACCAGTCACTTTTACTTTCACGAATTACACCCAGTGTCAGCATCTTTTTTACCTCTTCGCACAATATTTGCGCGCTTCGTATCCGAACGGCCGCATCTGTACTGCGAACATCAGGTGCAGTGGTAATTTTATGTTTTGTAATGTTAGTCTTGCCTGGTAAATCTGAAAAGACATCAGTGTTCCGTTCTATCAAAGATAACAGTTCTGTCTTTTGCGTGTCAGTAAGATCGTTACCAATGGTAACATCGGACTGAGAAACAGCAGCCAAGGAAGTGTTAACCTCTTGTCGGTCGTGCCATTCCTTCAAGAGGTTAATGTGTAAAATCTGGAATGGTTTGCGCCGCCCGGGTATTCTAACCTTGTAATTTACTGGACTCATACGCTCCTCAATAATGGCGGGCCCTGCCATTTAGCTAAGAATTTGTGTGGATCCGAGGGAACCAGTACCAAAACACGATCGCCAGGTTTGAACTCACGGAGCTTGCTGCGCCTATCGTAAAGACGCTTCTGAGTTTCCTGTTCTCGTTGTTGGTGTTCCACAGCAATAGAGGAAAGCATAGAAATTCTGTCTTGCAACGAAATTAGTCGATCTGCAAAGCTTGGACCCTTAGCTGCTCTCTCGCTTCCTATCCATTCCTCACGCACCACATCCAGGATGCCTCGCGCCGCCTGCGAATAACAACTCAAGGGACTCAAGCCAGTGGACGCCTGTGGTGATTCTCGCACGCGTACAAAACAAACGGTAGGACAGTGTTCCATGTTGTGGGATCATTATGAGCAACTCGCCTGATCATCTGTTTCAATGTTTTGTTAAATCGCTCGGTTAAACCATTCGTTTGAGGATGGTAAACAGTAGTACTCAATTTCTTAATAGCAAAGCTGTCACACAATTGTTTCATCACGCGAGAAGTGAAAGGTGTGCCCTGATCAGTTAAGATTTCTCTAGGGATACCAATACGAGTAAAAGTTTCACATAGTGCTTTGGCTACAGCCGAAGAGTTGGCCTTTTCAGCGATCATTTCTGGATATCGTGTCGCATAATCAACCAACACCAGCAAATATTGGTACCCATCCTTAGTCTTAGGTAATGGTCCCACAATATCTAATCCCACACGCTGAAAGGGAACTTCCAATATGGGCATAGGACAAAGGGGAGCCGAGGAGGCTTATAAGCAGAGACGATCTGGCAGTCTGGACATGAAGTACAAAATCGTTCAACATCTTTTCCCATATTAAGCCAATAAAATCGTTTTGATAACCGGTCTCTAGTTTTGTCGGCACCGAGGTGCCCCCCCAAGATGTGTGAATGTGCCAGATGCAAAACAGTTTCCCTATGTGCTTCAGGTACCACCAGTTGTTCAATAAATTCCCCCTCCAAATGATCTGAGATCACTCTGAAAAGGCAACCGTCCTTTTCTATAAAGTGTGGGGTTTTCACACCCCCGGAATTACGCTCTTGGTAATAAGAGTCATTAGCAGGGCGAGCCTGTTTAAATGCATATTCTAATGAGCTATCAGTATGCTGCAAACGCACAAAATCTGATTGTTCGTTAACACTCGGTTTGTGTTCGAGGCGTTTGCAATCTGGGAAGATGTAGAAGGAGCAGCCCATTCTGGAAGATTGTCGGGGGTGACCTCCTCCGTCTCGCTGGAGAGATCTGGTTCAATATCTAAGTTGGGCTCTAGATTTTCCCCGGCCGCTACCAGTTCTTCGTCTTGGATTTCTTCTTCTTCTCCCCCCCCACCAAGTTCATTAGTGGACTGGACTACTGGTCCCTTACATTTATTAATCAGTTTGGAAAAAGGGCATTTCTCCGTCCTATGAGTAATGGCCAAGGGCACGAGTCAAACGGCAGACCAAACCTTAAAGTGGCCCCTATAAGTTAAAGGAAGAAGTAAAGTCTGATAATCTTTAACATCACCATGTACACAGCGTATTTTTACAGTCTCACAGTCTCTAAGGCATTGTTCATTAAGACAGTCTCGTCTCACAATACAAAGGTCACTTCCCGAATCTAACAATGCTGAGATTTCTTTGTGTCCCAATTTCACCGGGATCAACAAGCCATCTTTTCCATCTGGATATGTAATAGTTGAGCAACAAATCTCGGCCAGTCCAATCCCCATTGAATGAGCTGGAGACAAGCGACAATCTCTTGCCAAATGGCCGAGCTGATCACATCGGAAACATCTACGGTCGGCTCCGTTTCCGAAATATCCTCTGCGACGCCCACGTCGACGTGCTCTGTAGCCTCCACGGTCTTGTCGACCCGCTGTTGCCGCTGTCTCCCCAGAAACAGGCGTCCCATCTACGACTGGATTTCCCGGGGTCTCGTCGAAGCGACGAGAATGTCCTGGACGTTCGTTCACAGGTTGCGAAGCAGCACGAAATCCACCGCTCTTTCTCCAAGTGGACTGTGAACCCTCTAATCGTCTGGACATAATCGTTAATGATTTAATATCATGGCGTAGAAATTCATCTCGAAGAACTTCAGGTATGCCGCCAGTAATATATTCACGACAACTGTTTCCATTACGTCTCCTTCAAACCAACAGTGCACTTTATGTATCAAATCTTGAATTTGCGCACGGATTGGATCATCCATGTTTAGTTTCCAGTCTTTAAGTGCAAATGTTTTAGACTTCTGAAATAAGTCTTCGGCGGCATCCATCTGTGCAACCACTCCTGGTACCACTTGTCACGCTTGGGTCACAGATTTGCACAGAGACACAGAAGGTCGTAGAAAAAAAAAAGGATTTTTATTCAGACACCGCAAACACATGAGCTTAAATGTGCTCCATGACAAGTCAGATATAACAGTTCCGCTAGGAGCAGAGAGAGATAAAAGCAAACAATCAATTCCCAAACTGACAGGCGCTGCGTAAGGCTTATAAGTCGGCGGAGTACCGCGAGGCTTGTATTACGCGTTATAGTGCAAGGATAAGGAGCAATGTGTAGTCAGTGTTTCAGGGTTTGTGGTTTTCCCAGGGGCGTCTGTCTCTATTTGGGGTGCGATCAGCCCTCCAGCTCACAATATATATAATTCACTAAGGCAAGACAACCATGGAAAGCACTCCGGAAGGGGCGTGGATTCACTAAGCCGGCGACAAGTGAGACACCTATAGCGCACGCAGGAAGGAGCTACGCCCACGAACTCCAAGACCATTGGATACGACGATAACTTGCAGAGCCACGCCCACCAACTCGGACGCGACAACACAGAAGAAGCGCCGTCATTTATATTCGTCTGTCGTAGAGGCCATATGCACTTGCACGTTGACTGTTCATAGAGGCATGTTTCTCGCGGAGGTAAATCACCATATGCAGCGTGTAAAACCGTTTGCGAGGGGTATCCCATGGGATCTTTAAAACAATCCTTTACAACTGATTTTAAAACAATGAAGTAAGCAGTCTTTAAAAACCGAGTTTTCGGTTACGACGCATGACCGCGTGCACCATAGCAAACTGTTTTACACACTACATACAGCAATTCGCATCCGCGACAAACATGCGTCGTCTTAGATGCTCCTGCAGAAATACGGAAGACGTTTCCCTGCCCACTAACACTCCTTTTTCACTGGCCTGCTTCTACCCTCGCTCTCTAGGCATTCACACTGCCTGCCCATGTGCCCGGACGCAAAAACTCACTGACCACCCAGTTAGCCCCTTTCGTCTGTGCTAGGAGTTCACATGCACAATTAAGCCACGTTGACTTTTCATTATTCTTTTCGGTTTCGACACCCGACCGCGTCCACCATGAAAAACCATGCGAAAGGAACAACGAAGCCCCGCCCAGAAACTCTACCCCTCCTCCCACGTGTTCAGGAACGCACCTCAGACCACTGCCCGCCAAATCAAACAGCTCATCAAACACATACTCACTCACTTTGGTCTGTGCTGCGGTCCAAACCCAGCTGTGAGCCACGTTGCCTATTCTTTTGCCCTCCATGGCTACCGCTTCAAATGTATTTCATGGAAACACTTCTTTGAATGTTATAGAAATTCCTGCTTCAGGTAACTGTTTGTTTCTGTCAGTCGGGCTTTTTTGGAGAAATGTCATTGACGAAACTGTTGCTCTCAAACTTCGTAACATGGCTGTTACCTTTGTTTGCCAACATTGGGATAACTTCGGTGACGTGGTGTCTGTTGTTCTTAATCTCAGAGGCATTGTTATACAGTCTGTTCAACAATACGCTGATTACATGAATACGTCTGGAGTCTACTATCAGCATTTACTTCCAAGAATGTCCTCATGCCTCTCCTTGAGTTTACAATCTGGCCCAGCATCTCTTCATATCCCTGCTCTTTAGCGGTCCTTTGGATCATGCATTACGAGGTTCTCATGCCTCTCAAATACCCATGTGATTATCTTCTGGTGACATCTTTTGACTCTGTCGGTATATGCACACCCACTTGCTCGCCACACTAATGTGACGTCACCTGCCCACTCTCCTCTTCCTGAAAAACATTTAAAGACACCCTCCCCTGAACAAATGCATTCCACACAGGACTTTCAATGCACCTTTTGTTCCAAAAGCTTCAGAGTGCAAAGATATATGAACACACATTTGAAAAAACACAACACTAACCGAATGCTGTAATGTGAACATTGCCAACAATGCTTTGAGACAACTTGTGCTCTCAAAAAACACTTACGAACTCATTCCACTCTCACCTTCAATTGCACATTTTGTAACGAGGACTTCACACGTGAGATGGATCTCCACAACCATATGCGGATCCATTCAACGCAAAGATTTGTATGCAAAATTTGCGACAAGCACTTTCACGCACGCAGATACCTTACTAACCATTTCAAAACACATTCCCTGATGAATACTTTTCAGTGTCAACACTATTCCAAAACCTTCACACGCCAGAAATATCTCAAAGCAAATTTACACACCCACTCCACTGAACGAACGCATTCCAAAAAGATCTTTGAATGCACGATTTGTTCAAAAACATTCCGAGTGCAGAGATTTCTCAACATGCATTTACAAAACACACTCCACTGAACGAATTATGCAATGTGAACATTGCCAGCAATGCTTCGACAAAACTCATTCCAATTCCCTTCAGTGTCAACACAGCACTAAATCGTTCATGCGCAAACATCGCATTCACTTTTCTGCAGTTTTTCAAGAAGATACCGCCTTTCACATCCAAGAACATAACATCGGCCTACCTACCTACCGCACTATGTGTTTCTTGCAATGCTCTTCATTGGCCAGCAGAGGTCAACAAATCCGGACATTACACTAAGTGTTGTCATGCCGACAAGGTGTATTTGCCACCGCTATCCAAGCCCTCTCTTTTATTGTAAGACCTCTTGACTGGCAAGAACCTCCTGTCCCGAAATTACTGTGATCATATCAGGGAATACAACTCTGCTTTAGCTTTTGCGTCAATGGGCGCACACATCGCTCAACCATCTGGACAAGGACCGTATGCTTTCAGAATCCACGGTCAAATTTATCACCAGGTCTCTCCTTTATATAACAATCCTGCCACGTCACCACAATACGGTCAGCTATATATCTTCGATTCTGCTGAGGCTACCAGTCAACGTTTGCAAAAGGAATGTAATAGCGCTTGCAGTGTCTTTTTGTTGCTTCAACTAGACAACATGATACGCCAGGTTACTCCCTTCGCAAAGTCTTACATGCAAATGCATGCCATTATCACTCACGGTTACTCTGTTACTGCTGTACAAATGATGTTGATGGAAAAATCCAGGTCTGGATATGAGAAGGTATAATGCCCCATCCTGTCAGACTGATGTTGCTGCTTTGTAGGTGAAGACGGGGAACCTCCTGCACAACGCGACATTTGCATATATCCAAGGGGAGATGCTTGCAAGCGTATCTCTGTTCCCAATATGAACTGTGACCCCATGGTTTTTCCACTGCTTTTCCCTTTCGGAGATCCAGGCTAGCACATACAATTAACCCATGTTGAGTAAAAGCGAACCGCGAAAAGAACACGAGTCACACAGCTCCAATTTTATGCTTTCAGGCTTGCCATGAGATCTTCATTTAGTGTCTTGCATTCCAGTGGCAAACTCTTCCTGCAATACATCGTCGACGCATCTGTCAGAACAGAAGGTGCGTGTCTACATTACCTTCGCTCACATCAACAAGACTGGTCCGCCAGTTTTCAGTCACTGACGATTGTGTGTTGGTTCGTTCCGTGCATTGTTATAATGTTGCATTTCTTGCTGATTCATTACATTACCAATTTTTCAAATATTGATTTTCTCCCTGTGCTTAAAAATCATTAAAAAAAATTGGCCTGATTATGCAGCGTATGGTACGCCGCGGGTTGGCTAGTTTAATGTAAAGTGTTAAGCCTGAAAAACCCTCTTATTCCAGGGTTACAGGGGATGAGTTATGTAGGAAGAATTAAACAGCTGAGCCTTTTCAGCTTAAGAAAAAGGAGATTATTAGGGGATGTGACTGAAGTGTTTAAGATTATGACTTGAATTAGTACAGAAGATTGAGATTGTTACTTTAAAATGTGTTAATCAAGAACACAGGAAAACAATTGAAAACTTGTTGAGAGTAAATTTTGAGCAAACATTAGGACATTTTTCTTCACCTAGAGAACCATAAAACATGGATTTTGTTGCCAAGTACTGTAATATTCTAGACAGTAGAACCTTTCAAAACTGGACTTGATGTTGTTTTGGAAGAATTAAGTGGATATGACTAGCATACTTTTTTAGGTTGAATGGACTGTATGCTATCCATGAGTGAGGCAGAGCCTTCCAATAAAACACAATGTTGTGTAAATGATAAGCTGTAAAGCCAGTTTTAGAATAAAATGAAACTGAACCACTAGTTGAATTAAGCAATAGAGCTGACAATGTGAATTTGTCATCAGATGTTAGCAAGGATTGTGAAACCAATGCATATGTACAAGCAAACTGCCATGATATGCCTGTGAAATCAGTTGTTTCAAGGTTCAAATGGTGCAAATAGGTCATGACAAAAAAGCACACTATTTGAGATCAATTAGAAGGGCAAGCAAGACATTTGTCCCTAAGCACTGTTCAGAATGAGGCAACTGTCGTTCATGTCAGGGGAAATGTGGAAGTCACTAAGCCTTGCGCTATGGTACCCTACAATAATACAAGGGGCATTGGAGTAAAAACACTGGATACGCTGTATATAAACATCAGACAGGGCTATAGGGCTAAACCCCTAGCACATCTTGGCCAGTCTGATCATACATCCCTGTTTCTGATCCCTGCATATACGCCCATCAGGGGACAAGCTCCCACTATGACCAGGACTGTTACCTTATGGCCCAGGTATGCCTCCCAACAGTTGCAGGACTGCTTTCAGAGAACCGACTGGGAGGTTTTCGATCACCAGGACCCGGAGAGCCATATGACAGCAGTCCTGGATTACAGTGCAGCCAGAGTGAACCTGAAGAGAGGCATCTGAGAGGCCAAGGCAGTATATAGAAGGAGGATAGATGACCATCAGACGAGTAATAACACTAGACAGGTGTGGCAGGGTGTCTAGCACATCACCAGCTACAAATCCAGCAACTCCTTAGCCGCTAAGGGAGATGCTTCTCTGGCAGAGGAGTTGAATATCTTCTTTGCCCGTTTTGAGGTGACACCAACAGCAGTTCCATCACAGCCGCCTGTTCAAGAGTGTTAGGTGAGGCGGATGATGAGGAAAGTGAACCTGAGGAATGCTGCAGGACCTGACTGGGTGGCTGGATGGGTGCTGAAAGACTTTGCGGATCAACTGGCCGGAATATTCACTAGGATTTTCAACCAGTCTCTGTCCCATACTGCCTTAAGTCCTCCATCATTTTTCAGCTGTGAAAAAATCCATCACAAACAGTCTGAATGACTTCCACCCAGTGGCACTCGCATCTGTTATTATGAACTGCTTTGAGAAGTTGTTGTGGAGTCATGTCATCGCCTTTCTGCCAGTAGACCTGGACATATTTCAATTTGCTTATAAAGCAAAGAGATCCACGGAGGATGCTGTGGCTACAGCTCTTCATGTTGCCTTGACACACCTGGAGCTGCAGAGGAGTTGCGTGTGACTGCTCTTTGTGGACTTCAGCTCCTTGTTTAACACCACCCTCCCACAACAACTGGTGTCCAAACTGGTAGATCTGGGACTTCCATCACTTACCTGCAGTCGAATACTGGACTTCCTGTCTGGTAGCTCCCAGAGGGTTACAGTAGGCTGGGTCCCCACACCTCCACTGCTCTCTGCCTCAATACTGGGGGTTGTGTGCTCAGCCCGATCCTCTACACCTTCTACACATATGACTGTATTCCCACCCACCACAGCAACAAGATCATAAAGTTTGCAGATGAAACGGTGGTCGGACTCATCTCGGGCAAGGAGGGTGAGCTGGCATACAGGGACGAGGTGGAACAGCTGTCAGAGTGGTGCAGAGTCAATAACCTGCTCCTCAAAATCAGAAAAACGAAGGAGATTGTTAATGACTTTAGAAAAAACATTTCATTGTATGGTTTTCAGAAAGCTGTGCCTTTTTAAAAAACATAGTCATCAAAGAATTATTAGGACTGCAGTCTGATAATGGTAATGGCAGGTATAAGTGATAAGTATAAGATTTGCTGGGAGGGGACGCTGGCGCATGCATGCTGTTGCTGCTCTTCCCTGCTAACAGCACTTTTCACAAAACTCGCTTTAATTCTACACTTTCTTATGCTTGTTTTATTTCCTTTATTGTACGTATAGTTCGTACATGCAGCTGACTCGAATTGTATGGATTTGGTTAATATTTACAGATTTTATGGACTCTACTTTGACTGGGAACAACTGAACCAGTGGATCATGGGACGAGACCTATGAACATTTCTTTGTACCTGGCGATCTAGGACCTCGGGATATTTTGTCTCCTTGATTATATTTGCTATTCTGGTCTGCTCCCAATTCATTTTACAGTACTGTTCGACTAAGAACTGATCTGATGTTCATACCCACCTGGCCGGTGGCTCAGGGGTGATCACGCCTGTAATACCCAGCTTTACTGTTTATGGCGGTATGCTGGAACTTCCAAATCCTGCTACCTCCTCCTGCTATGCTTTCTGCTGCTTTGCTATCTCCGCTCATCTATGCTACCACACCCGCCCATCTCACCGGTTCTGCTGTGTTTTGCTGCTTCTCCACTGCTATCAGATAAGTATTACTCACTATCATGCTAAAATACTCTCATGACAAACTCCTTATTAAACAGTTTGTCCAGAGCAAATGGTCTGACTGGAACATCCTAAAAGACGCTGGGATTTTGCAGCGCCTGAAATATGTATATCACAAGTCAGGACACCGCCACCGCCGGCTGCGAATGAAAAGACCACTAGTAGCATTTGCTACGGAATACGCCGTCCTTCTCATGGCCCTGGAAAAAGAAGTGTCAGTGTCCCGAATTTACATTGTATGAAAATAAACTCTGATCACGGCTTTGTGCAAAAAGAAGCCTCATTAACTAATATTGCACTGTTTAATTCGAGATCTCTTAATGGTAAAGCATTGGTGCTGTCAGAATTCATCACTGACACCAACCTTGATATACTGTGTCTAACGGAGACTTGGCAAAAACCAAACGAATTTACGTCTCTCACGGAGGCGACTCCACCTGGATTCACTTTCCACACAGAGCCCCGCAGCTCAAGACAAGGAGGTGGACTTGCAGCAATTGTCAGAGTAGACTTAAACATCAAATTAATCCCTATTGATTGTCTATTGTCTTTTGAGTGCCTGGCTCTTAAACTAATAGCAGAACCAGGTCCCGTCTCACTCATTGTTCTTTATCAACAACAACATTTATTTATATAGCACATTTTCATACAAACAGTAGCTCAAAGTGCTTTACATAATAAAGAATAGAAAAATAAAAGACACAATAAGAAAACAAAATAAATCAACATTAATTATCGGCCTCCAAAATACAATGCATCCTTCTTATCCGATCTGATTGAACTTTTAACCCACCTAAGCTCTTACTCTCAGAGAATTATCCTTCTCGGTGATTTCAACATCTATACTGACATTACTACATCTAAACTGAGAAATGAATTCCTATCCTTGTTGGACTGTTTTGACTTGACACAACAGGTTGATTTTCCCATCCACTCTGGTAGTCATATATTAGATCTGATCTGTACTTCTGGACTATCTGTTGCCAACATTTACAACACTGATTTGGGACTCTCTGACCATAAAGCAGTACTTTTCACTGTCTCATTATCTCTCCCTCCTCTTATCTGTAAACAACAAATTTCTTACAGAAACCTTAAAAATATCTGTCCCTCTATCCTTTCTGGATCCATTTCTGATCTTTTACTGTCTTCACCTATTCCGTCAACACTAGATAGTCTTGTTGACCACTATAACACAGTCCTTCATTAAGCATCAAATGAAACAGCTCCTTTAAAACATAAGGAGGTTTCCTTTGAGCGTTCAGCTCCTTTGTATAATTTAGAATTGTGATCTATGAAAGCAACTGGCCGACGCCTTGAGAGAGTGTCACGTAAGACTGGCCTCACTGTTCATATACGGACTTTCTCTTTTTTTCAAGAACACCCATTATGGCAGAATAATAGAAAGTGGCCACGATAACCCAAGGGTTTTGTTTTCTGTAGTTAATTAACTAATCGAACCCGCATCTGGCCCAACTACCTCTTCTACTGAAGTCTGTGAGGAATTCCTCCACTTTTTCCGTAGCAAAATTAAAGATCTAAATAATTCAACTAACATAAATACATCAACTGTTTATATCTTTCCCTGTTTTCCCACTATATCCAGCTCCTTCTCTAAGTTCTCACCAGTCACATCTGCGTTTGTTAATAAACATGCTTTGTAAGATGAGATCGACTACTTGTGTACTGGACCCCATCCCCAGCACACTACTTAAATCCTACTTTCATGCCATAATCCCGACTATTACAACAATAATAAACTCATCCCTTGACACAGGCTCCGTGTCAATCATTTTTAAAATTGCTTCTGTAACCCCAATGTTAAAAAGTCTGGTCTTGATGCTGACAATCTTAACAACTTTCGGCTTATTTCCCACTTACCTTTTCTGTTAAAAGTTCTTGAGCGTGTTGTAGCCTCCCAATTCACCAATTACCTAACCTCTAATAATTTGATGAAACCCTTTCAGTCTGGTTTCAGGGTGCAGCACAGCTGTGAAGCTGCTCTGCTATGGGTAACCAATGAATTGCTTATGGCAGCAGACTCTAGACAAACCAGCATACTAATTCTATTCGACCTCAGTGCAGCATTTGACACTGTGAGACATGACATTCTACTGTCCAGAATGGAGAACATGCTGGGTATCTTTGGCACTGCCCTCCAGTGGTTCAAGTCCTATCTGACTGATAGGCAAGAGTTTGTTAGTCTTTGCAACAGCAGGTCCAGCACAGCGCCAGTCATACAAGGAGTTCCTCAGGGTTCTATCCTCGGCCCTCTTGTGTTCTGTATACATATGCTTCCCCTTGGCCACATTATTCGTAGCTATGGACTGGGTTATCATTTTTATGCAGACGATACTCAACTTTATTTCAGTGTCAAAAGTGGGACCTCATCAGAGCTTTCTCAGCTCACAACCTGCCTCTGTAAAATTAATACCTTGATGCAGCAGAACTCTTTAAAATTAAATTGTAACGAAACTGGCCTCCTTCAAATTGGGACTAAAGTGCAGCTTAATAAAATGAGCTGTTTCCCAGTCCATTTTGGTGGTGATCGCATCAGACCTGCATCTACTGCAAAGAATCTTGGTGTAATTTTTGATTTCTCCCTTTCTTATTCCACCCACATAAACCACATTAAGAAACTTTATTACTTTCACCTCCGTAACATACCCCATGTTCGCTCCTTCCTCTCCTTTTCTAACGCTGAGAAACTTGTCCATGCTTTTATCACATCCCGCATCGATTATTGCAACTCCCTGCTGGCAGGTGCCCCTTCTAATCTTATATCACAGCTTCAGCATATTCAATACTCGGCTGCAAGAGTCCTCATACGAACCAGCAGCAGCGAGCACATCACACCCATCCTGCTCTACCTTCACTGCCTCCCTGTGTCTTACAGAATCAAATATAAAATCCTACTAATAACCTACAAAGCCTACTACTTTAGTGACCTTCTCCATCACTATGTGCCTGTCCACCCACTAAGGTCCTCTGATTCTGGCAATCTTGTTGTGCCCCACACTAATCTACACTCCATGGATGACAGGACCTTCAGCTGTATTGCGCTCAGACTCTGGAATGACTTACCAAAATTAATCAGGTCAGCTGACTCCATGAATTCTTTTAAAAAACAACTCAAAACTCATCTGTTCAGGAAGACTTTTAGCTCTACTTGACTACTTTATTACCCTTTTTTTCTCTGAATTTACTGTCCTAATCTTTGTACAGTGCTATATACTGTATACCCTGCCGTTATATCTTAAACTCTGTGAAGTGCTTTGTGCATAGGAAAAGTACTATATAAATAAAATGTTTATTATTATTACTAGCAACTTGGCACGCGCTAAGCTGCGCGTTGGATGACCACAGTTGAAGGACTCAATCGTAAGGACCTCTCGTTGGGTGTCTCATTGGCACGCTTTTGCCTCTTTCTTTCGCGATCACGGCGTAATCTGTCTTCTCTCTCTGTAGGGGTTTCAGTTGCCTTTCGTTGTGCGGCAGAGACGCGTCATTGAGCTAATCTGTGTGAATGCTGAGTGTCCGTTTCTTGCGAGCGACTGTCACGCCTTTGCCTCTTTGTTTCGTGATCACGCTGTAATGTGCCCTCTCTCGCAGCAGCAGGTTTAGTTGCGTTTCGTTTCTGCCTTGTTTCGTAAGGTCTCCTCTGTACAAGTGCACATGGGTAGCTGAAGACGGAAAGGCATAGTGGGCATTGTGAAACACACGAATTGGTGACCAGGGGAACCATCCGACTCAGACGCGGGGAACTCAGAACTTCCCCAAAAGAGTTGATCCCTGTAAATAGTTAATAGTATATCAACAATATAATCTGTTGTAGTACAGGTGTTAATTAGCGTCACACCTCATAACCTGCATACATCACGTGTTTGGCTGTAACGCCAGAAGCTCGGTGGACGCTGTAAGGGTAGGTTGTGGTTTCTGTTTCTTTCGTGATTTTTTTATTTAATTTTATTGATTATTTAATAGGCAGAGGGGAGAAGACGTTAATGTGACGCTCTGTCTATTTCATTACTTTTGTTTTGAAAAGATTTTCGGGAACAGGAAAAATAAAAGCAAAGGGGAAAGAACGGAGTGGGGTAAGCAGGAATTCTGAGAGGGGACGGACTGAGGCTTTTCTACAGGGATGCTGTACAGCCAAAAGGAACGCGGACACGGACACCGCGCTGGCTTTTATTACATAGATTAAGTGGAGCTAGAAGCTGGTTGGACTTGAGTAAAAGATCTTTTTTAGAAGTACCAATAAAATGTGTAAGCTGAAAAAAAATTGACAAATTAATCATTATTTATTTATTTTTTAATTCTTATTTGCTTACTGTCTTATTTGTGAATTTCCCCTTGGGATTAATGAAGTATCTATCTATCTATAGAAAAAAAGTTATTTCTGTAGCAGACTTTTCTGTACTACCCTGGGAGCAAATATTTAAACATTCAGAGGTAACGAGGGTAAATAAAACAATAGCATCATTAAAGACTGCTGCATCAGAATCACCATCTGTATTGTCATGCACGATCCATCTCCGTTCACACTTTATGTGCTAACTTAAAGTGGTCAGTTATGAACTATGACATCTGGATTACAAGACTCTCAGAAGCAGCACTTTTTTCATTGGTGTGAGCAACAAGCGAACTCTTATTCTTGGAACTGCAGGGCCTGTCTATACTACTGCAAGTGGAGTGCTTCCTGGTGACTTCAGCTGAGCTCTCTCTCCCTCACACACAACCCAACTTTTGATCAACACCAATAGTAAACAATGTTTCAGTAGCTTGCATATCAAATACCACAATACAAATCAGTACTCATCAGTGTTTGTCTGAAATGTATTATTATTATTGTATTTTTTAGAGATGTACAACACCCTTTGACCTTTGACTAATAAATATTTGAATACACAATGGGCGGTCGGAAAATCGAGAGTACACCTTATGAGAAGGATTTAGGAGTCATAGTGGACTCAAAGCTATCAACTTCCCAACAGTGTTCAGAAGCCATTAAGAAGGCTAACAGAATGTTAGGTTATATAGCACGATCTGTGGAGTACAAGTCCAAGGAGGATATGCTCAACCTTTATAATGCACTGGTGAGGCCTCATCTTGATGATTTGTGTGCAGTTTTGGTCTCCAGGCTACACAAAGGACATAGCAGCACTAGAAAAGGTCCAGAGAAGAGCGACTAGGCTGATTCCAGGTCTACAGGGGTTGAATTATGAGGAAAGATTAAAAGAGCTGAGCCTTTACAGTTTAAGCAAAAGAAGATTAAGAGGTGACTTGATTGAAGTGTTTAAAATTCTGAAGGGAATTAGTACAGTGGATCGCGACTTGTATTTTAAAATGAGTTCATCAAGAACACAGGGACACAGTTGGAAACTTGTTAAGGGTAAATTTCGCACAAACATTAGGAAGTTTTTCTTTACGCAAAGAACGATAGACACTTAGAACAAGCTACCAAGTAGTGTGGTAGACAGTAAGACGTTAGGGACTTTCAAAACTCAACTTGATGTTTTCTTGAAGGAAACAAGTGGATAGGACTGGCGAGCTTTGTTGGGCTGAATGGCCTGTTCTCGTCTAGATTGCTCTAATATTCTAAACAGATTAGCCACATAGAATTATAGTCTGTGTTATACATTAAGACAAGCATATGTATTAATTTAGACAAAATACATGTGGATGTTTCAAAGTGTAATGTAGTACTTAGGGTGTTGTATCATGTTAGCCATTATGAATATAGAGAAAAGCCAAGCAAAATGACACCTTTTATTGGCTAACTAAAAAGATTACAATATGCAAGCTTTCAAGGCAACTCAGACCCCTTCTTTAGGCAAGATGTAATACAGAAACTGGAGTACCTTATGTTTATATACACACACTAGGAAAACAAACAACATTGGTTAATCTTTAAATGAAAAATCTTAAATGTAAAAAATTAATAGATTCATTCAGGCTAAGATTAATTTAACAAGAGAGAGAAGAACAATGTATGGTCAAGATCTTTGGATAAGATAACTGTCCAACAAAGTCCTTTGAAGTTTGTGATGAGTTTTTCAAAACATCATGGGTCTGTAGACAGGTTATCTGTGTCAGTCTGAAAGATGCAAACAGTCATACCTGGCCATAAAACTCTTGTCTCTATTCAAGCCATGTTATAATGTATTACATTTTAACATGAGTTTAACTTCTCTTTCTTTTCTCTCTTGCTGTGTTTTGAAGTTGTCCATAAGCACTGTGACTTTAAAGTCCCTCTCACAGTTTCCATGGCTGTTGAAGTGGGCTGCTACAGGAACATCTGTGTTGCCATGTTTAATGTGGAACCTGTGTGAATTCATTCTCTGGTGGAGTGTTTGTCCAGTTTCTCCCACATAGAGTGCAGTGTCAGGACATTTCATGCAGAGAATTAGGTAGATCACATTAGATGATCTTCAGGAAAATGATTCCTTTATGTGATGTTCAAGTCTGCGGTGTGGTATAATTATACGGTCTGTATTGTAAATGTAGGCACATGTTTTTCATCTTTTCTGTAGGTAGGGAGATGTGCCATTTTCTGTCAGTTCATTTAGGGAGCTTTGGACAATTAGTTGCTAAAGGTTTGATGGTTGTCTGCAATGTTCCCTCTAAGCTGAGCGCGTGAGCGATCGCTCACACAAATTCAGAGCGTTGCTCATACTTCCCGCACGATTGCTCATTCCGACGGCATCGCTCGTACTTATCACAAAAATTGGTGCTCATAAATTTTTGGCTTAAACAAAATGTCGCTCATAAACAATGATTTTTGCTCACTATATGCTACTCCTTAGAGGGAACATTGGTTGTCTGTATGTCAAGAGGGGAGGTTCAGGAAATATATTTTTCAGTGTTTGGTCATTGTTTAGAATGGGCTTTGCAGGACAAAATAAGAGTCCCTTTGTGAGTACTGAAATTTCTGCTTCATTTGGTGTGTATGAGGATAGATTAACAATGCAAGTCTGTTGCTCTTTGTTTTTTGCTATTAAGTGTCCAGCTTTCTCTCATAATCTATGCAGCTTTTTCTTTTTGTTGACAATAAGGAGTTTCTGGAGTTTTTTGTAATAGTTCACAAACTTCAAAGGACTTTGTTGGACAGTTATCTTATCCAAAGATCTTGGCCATACATTGTTTTCACTCTTGTTAAATTAATCTTAGCCTGAATTAATCTATTAATTTTTTACATTTAAGATTTTTCATTTAAACATTTACGAATGTTGGTTCTTGTCCTAGTGTGTGTATATAAACATAGGGTACTCCAGTTTCTGTATTACATCTTGCCTGAAGAAGGGGCCTGAGTTGCTTTGAAAGCTTGCATATTGTAATCTTTTTAGTTAGCCAATAAAAGGTGTCATTTTGCTTGGCTTTTCTCAAAGTATAATGCAGAGTCTTGTGGTCATTGCTTCAAGTATGAAATATTTATATTATCTATATTTATTATATTAATGAATATTTTCATGGAAACTGAATTTGGCGGCACATTACATGGTTTCTAGCCTGAGAAAATGTCAAACGTAATGCACATCGTTTTGAGAATGTCAAATTCCATTAATAGAAATCACAGGGGATGACAGATTTCATGACCCTATTACAAACTCTAAGTAATATTTCAAATTTTAATAAGTATCACAAGCTCTGAGAAAATGAGAACATGCGAGATGGGACATTACAGGCAGAGCAATGTAAAGCAACATACAAAAGGTACTCACTCACAATGTTTTTTCAGACATGACAGACCCTTCATATATACACAGTATATACACAATACACAGCTGGCTTTCGTAACATTAGAATTCCTGAAGCCTGCAAAAATATTTGTAATATGTGGCCACCTTAATTTTACTACACCTCCTCCTCACTGCGTTAATTATGCACCGATAGCGCCTTTGCTTTGCAAATGTTTCAATCGGCCACAGGCAGGCAGCCAGCCTGCTCAAATGACTCCCCCCCTGCCCTTAAATGAGGCAGCTGATGTCTGTTTATCTGGGAGTGAGGTGTCTGGAATTGTATTGAATAATATATTGTTGTTATTTGAAATATATACATAGTTATGGTACTTGTAAATTTTATTTAGTTTTATTCTCACATGCTAACAACATTTATAGTAAAAGTATATGTAAATAATATATATACTGTGTGCCAATAAATAAAAAAATTTTATGTTCATTCAAGCTGTACTAGGCTACCTGTTATATCTATGGAGTAGGGCAATAGGGATATATTCTTAGGATGACAAGCTGATTCAAAGCTGATTCAAATTCAAAGAGTTAGGTACCAAGCTGAGGAGCAGAACTGACAAGGTAGTCTTCTCCGAAGTTCTGCCTGTGCCACGCGCCAGTCCAGGTAAGATTGAGGAGATTAGAAGGCTTAACGCGTGGCTCAAATCTTGGTGCAGGGTAGAAGGGTATAGGTTTATGGGGCATTGGGACTCCTTTTGGAACAGATGGGACCTGTTCCGCCGTGACGGGTTACATCTGAACCGGAGGGGCACCAATGTATTGGGGAGGCGTATGTGTAGGCTAGTCAAGGATTTTTTAAACTAGGGAATGGGGGGGCAGGGAGTTTAGGACAGGCCAGATTTAGATCTATACATGGAAGAACAAACAATGGTGTAGAAATAAAAATGCATAGTAATGTAAATTTTAAGCAAACACGTAAAGATAGAAGGATTAACACATTAAAAATAGCTTGCCTTAATGCTAGAAGTATCAAAAATAAGGTAAGTGAGTTGGAGTTGTATGTAGCAGAGCACAATTATGATATTATAGCAATAACGGAAACCTGGCTAAATAACAAAGATGGGGATGAGTGTAACATAGAGGGATACACATTTTTTAGGAAGGATAGACAGAACAGAAAAGGAGGTGGGGTTGCTGTTTATGCCAAACAGGAATTAAATGTAAGTCATCTTCAGTTGGATGATGAGCCCCATCTTAGTGAGGACATGTGGCTTCGCCTGGAAAATATTAGGGAAAAGGTCTCATTTTAGGAGTGTGTTATAGACCACCCAATTCAGACAGTAATTTCAACACACATCTTTTAGTAATATCAAAAGGCAAGTTTACAGGGGATATTATAGTCATGGGGACTTTAATTATCCAAATATTAACTGGGATAACCTTACAGATGGAGGAGCACAAGAGCAGGAGTTTTAGAAGTAATCGCGACTGTTTTTAACACAGCATGTTAAAGCACCAACAAGGGGTGAAGCCTATCTGGATTTAGTATTCTGTAATAATCAGGATAGAATTGAGGGTGTAGAGGTGATTGAACCACTAGGGTCAAGTGACCATAATGTAATACAATTCTCAGTATTTTGTAAGAGTACAGATGCAAAGACTAAAATTGTTAAGTTGAACTTTAGTAGGGCTAATTTTGAGCAGATGCGACAAAGTCTAAGTAGGATAGACTGGGATAAGCTTTTAAATGTGGAGACAGTCGAGGAGCAGTGGAACAGGTTTAAAATGTTTTACATGTAATGCAGGACAGATACATACCTAAATTTGGAAGTAATAGGAAACTAAAAAATCTCCACGATGGATTAATAAAGATTTAAAAAGAAGTTGCAAAGGAAAAACTGCTGTATAAGGCATATAAGACTAATGACTGCAAAGAGAACCGTAGCGTATGAGAACATGAGGGCAACCATTAAGAAGGATATCAGAGAGGCTAAAAGACAGTTGGAGAGGAATATAGCAGATAAGGCGAAAGAAGACCCCAAGAGATTCTTTCAGTATTTTAGTAGTAAAAGAACAGTTAAGGAGGAGGTCAAGTTCATCAGGAATAGTAAAGGGAATTAAAAGATACAGACAATGAAATAGCAGATGCCCTAAACTTACATTTTTCTGAGGTGTTTACAAGTGAGCAAGTGGATAACCTGCCAGAGGTAAACACAACTACTAAGGAGGTACTGAGGGATTTGGAAATTGTAGAGGGAGAAGTGCTGCTCAGATTAAATAAGATGAAATCAAACAAATCACCAGGCCCAGATAATATTTATCCTCGTGTTCTTAAGGAGGCTAGTGAGTACATATATAAACCCTTGACACATATTTTTAGGAAGTCACTGTGCACTGGAGAGATTCCAAAGGACTGGAAAATGGCAAATATCATCCCATTATATAAAAAGGGTGACAGGGCAGATCCAAGCAACTATAGGCCAGTAAGCTTAACAAGCATCACAGGAAAATTAATGGAAGGAATTATTAAGGATAAGATTGAGCAACACATGACAAGGACAGGAGTTATTCTGAACAGTCAGCATGGGTTCAGAAGGGGAGGTCGTGTTTTACTAACATGTTGGAATTCTATGAGGAGGCAACAAAAGGATACGATCAAAGTGGAGCTTATGATATTATTTATCTGGACTTTCAGAAAGCATTTGATAAGGTGCCACATGAGAGGTTGGGCATCAAGTTAAAAGAAGTGGGAATTCAGGGTGATGTTTTTAGATGGGTGCAGAATTGGCTCAGACACAGGAAGCAGAGGGTGATGGTGCGAGGAACCTCATCAGAACTGGCTGATGTTAAGAGTGGTGTTCCACAGGGGTCAGTGCTAGGGCCGCTGCTATTTTTAATATATATAAATGATTTAGATAGGAATATAAGTAACAAGCTGGTTAAGTTTGCAGATGATACCAAGATAGGTGGATTAGCAGATAATTTGGAATCCGTTATATCATTACAGAAGGACTTGGATAGCATACAGGCTTGGGCAGATTTGTGGCAGATGAAATTTAATGTCAGTAAATGTAAAGTATTACACATAGGAAGTAAAAATATTAGGTTTGAATACACAATGGGCGGTCGAAAAATCGAGAGTACACCTTATGAGAAGGATTTAGGAGTCATAGTGGACTCCAAGCTATCAACTTCCAAACAGTGTTCAGAAGCCATTAAGAAGGCTAACAGAATGTTAGGTTATATAGCACGATCTGTGGAGTACAAGTCCAAGGAGGTTATGCTCAACCTTTATAATGCACTGGTGAGGCCTCATCTTGAGTACTGTGTGCAGTTTTGGTCTCCAGGCTACAAAAAGGACATAGCAGCACTAGAAAAGGTCCAGAGAAGAGCGACTAGGCTGATTCCAGGTCTACAGGGGTTGAATTATGAGGAAAGATTAAAAGAGCTGGGCCTTTACAGTTTAAGCAAAAGAAGATTAAGAGGTGACATGATTGAAGTGTTTAAAATTATGAAGGGAATTAGTACAGTGGATCGAGACTTGTATTTTAAAATGAGCTCATCAAGAACACGGGGACACAGTTGGAAACTTGTTAAGGGTAAATTTCGCACAAACATTAGGAAGTTTTTCTTTACACAAAGAACGATAGACACTTGGAATAAGTTACCAAGTAGTGTGGTAGACAGTAAGACGTTAGGGACTTTCAAAACTCGACTTGATGTTTTCTTGGAGGAAGCAAGTGAATAGGACTGGCGAGCTTTGTTGGGCTGAATGGCCTGTTCTCGTCTAGATTGTTCTAATTGTTCTAATTGTTCTGATGCGCCATCAGTGAGAGCAAAAGGATTCAGATGCCACTTGGTGTAGCCTGGACTTTTATAGTACTGAAAAAATGTGTGGCAGTTCTAGTGCTGTCTGTGGAATCAAAGACTTGTGAATTCACAGATGCAATCAGAGAAAGAATATGGCTTTGAAAAACTTACAAATTAGGCAAATAAATAAACTGACCTATTTAACTGGCTAATAAACCTGAAATCATACAAAAGCATTAGAAAGCCTGTCCCAATGAATGTTTCCTTAGGAAAATGTTTGAGAAGGAATTAGACAAGGAAAATGTAATTTTTAGGTTTGTGTCCTCTTTAGGAAATTTTCTCTTTGTCCTTTTGGCTGTGTATATATGCTGTGGTGATTTTGGACCCGGGCACAGACAGGCAGACATAGAATGTCCCTAAACACACATGTTTATTCTCTGCTCTTCTGCACTGCACAAACCCAGTGCATCAATCACCAATAATACAGTCCTTTAGACTTCTTGTCTTTGCCACCTCCAACTCCTCACTCACATACTTCACCCTCTTCCACATGACTCCGGCCCCCGAATGGAGTGAGACGGCCTCTTTTATACATCACCTGGATATGCTCCAGGTGCTTCCTGATCTTCTTCCAGCAACACTTCTGGCGTGGCGGAAGTGCTGCTCTTGCACCCGGAAGCACTTCAGGCATACCTGGACTGTTCTTCTGGCAGCACTTCCTAGTGTGGCGGAAGTGCTGCCTTCCAGAGCTCCATAATTGTCTGGGCGCCCCCTAACGGTGACCAACGAGTCCCAACAGGGATGAGCTTCCAAGTTGTGCTCCCGTGGTCCCCAAGCAGACCAGGGTGGCTGCCCTCTTCTGGCTCAGGGAAAGTATTGTTCCTCTCCCAGTCCCTCCAGGCGTCCTGGCTGGGCAGGACCCCCAGCCGCCCCCCACAATGCATATCTCCATCTTCTATGTTAAGAAAAATGTTACTGTTTTGTTTATTGAAAGGAAGGATGTTTGGGTTGTTTATTTGAAAAATAGGATATTGCATGCCTGACTAACAAAAGAGAGCAAGTGGAGGAATTTTATATTGTCATTTACATGAAAAAAATTTTTTCCCAATAATGATTTTACAAGATGAAAATTTTAATGACATACAACTACTATTAAACCTTAAACATACATTCAGCGCAATATTTACAGTGTGATAATAGTAGTAGCGATTTCCTTAGATCCTAATTTTGCTGATTAGAGTTGTATGGGACAACTTATTCACAGCATTATGCACATCTGAATTCAACATATTTGTATTTTTCTATAGTTTTATGTAAAATGGGACATCCACAATACTTCTCTCTTTTCAAATATTTGGTTTCAGAGCAATACAGTGGCATGTAAAAGTTTCACCATCCTTGCTTAAAATGACTGTTGCTGTGAATAGTTAAGTGAGCAGAAGAAATATTAAAGAAATGCATCATCTTTAACTTTATGCCCTTTGGTGATCTGATGGTCAGTTCATCTTCTCCTCTTTTAATTATTCACAGTTACAGACATTTTAAGCAAGGGTGCCTAAACGTTTGCCTGCCACTTTTGTACATAAATTAAACTATTATATTCTAGTATATAAGCTTCGGTTTGTGTAAAGTATATACATTCTGATTATTTTGCTTTATAAACTGGATCCCGTCAGGGATTTCCTCTGTATCTAGTTTTATTTTCATAATATGAAAATCTTTTATTTTCTCATTGTGTAAACAAGAAGGAATTCTGGGAATTTTAATTAAAGTGCAAGAACAAAAGATCTCTATGCATTAGACTGGTATTATATCACTAATACACACTCATCACTTCCTTATACATTGAATGTATTTGAGAGGTAGTGTATATTTTCAGTTAAAGATTAATTTAAATAAAGCATTGTAGTTATTTTATGTCAATGGCCTTCCAGGTCATTTGTTTTCATTTTCTTATTCTTTTTCTTTCCCACTACCTTCAACTCCCCAAACACCCCTCTATACGTGAAGTAGGTCCCATCATTTTAGAGAAGTGTGAATGGCAGAAAAATGATGTGGAAGCAAAACTTTTCCTATCTGATTTAGATCACATTCATATGTGTTAGTAAATCTGGTAGAAGTATACACAACCAGTGTTTGAATTCTTATATTTTTCTGCGAGAATCTTGTAAACAAGTGTGGTCATAGGTAATCAGATGCTCCTATGTGCATTCTGAAATTGGCATACCACTGTTTTGTATCCATATCACCCACAAATTGCTCTCTACCTTTCCTCTGTCCTCTCTAGTATCAAAAGGTTTCTACATACAGATACAGAAGTAATGAATGCACTCAAAACAACAGATAAAATCTTTTGCTTTCTATTTGTCGTCTTTGTCACAATGATATGACAAAGTTTCTGATGTTCAAATGTTAAGTAGTAGAAATAGTAGTAGTAGTAGAAATCCAACACTGTGTTTGTTATTTTGGTGGTGAATAAGGTAACGTCAGTGTAATGAATTTGTTTTTATTGATTTTTTTTTTTTGCTTACAGGGCACATTCATAATAGACGTATGTTCATACTTATAATGGATTTTAATCACGTGTAAAGTTTGAACAAACCCCCCCCCCCAAAAAAAAATAGATTAGAGCCAAAGATAGAATTTTTAGCCTCAGTGTAAATACAGCCTTGGTGCCCTTTATGCATGAATAAAAAGTATTGTTGAAGACAAATGAAGTGGAAAAAATCAATTTGCTGCAAACTGGTACATGTATAAATTAAACATTGAGCTATATTTACACATAAAAGTGGTAAGGATGCCAGAGAAAGTAAGACTGTGTCAACTTGCTTTGGTACCAAACAAAAAAATGAAGAGTGACATTTTTTTAATGGTTTGGTATAAAATGCATGTATTAACTATTATTTTATTGCATTTTAGTTTTTTTTTTTTAAACTAGCTTGAAGAAACTAAAAATTCAGTGTGCATAATATTCCTGGATCCCTGTATTGTGACACAGACTAACATACAAATTTGGGTATGATAACTGTATTTTTATTGAGAAATAATAATATAGTAAGATTTTCATCCTCTTATATTAGTGCAGTATATATGTAGGTTTTGTAATTTTTGCATGTACAAGAACCTGCTAATATTAATCTAGTGACTTTATTTTTCCTAGATTATAATTTAGGATCACTTAAAGTATGATCAAGATACATTTGAATATACGGAGGAAACTGTGATTTATGAATGAATGAATGTTTACTTTCAGATGTAGCAAATGAGAAACAAAGGCGCCTACTCTGTAACCTGGAGATGGAACAGATGGCTAAAACAGCCAAAGCTTTGATGGAGGCAGTTAGCCATGCACAGGCCCCGTTCACGAGTGCAACACATCAGGAGCATGTCAGACCCATGTTTAAGGTTGGTCATTTAACCTGTTAGTTGTACTTTCATATAGTGATACTGATGATAATAACCCAAAATTAGAATTAGTTTTTAACTTTTTCTTGAAAATTCTCCTCTTTAAATGTAATTTATGATTACATTCTAAGCTATTATGGAAAAAACTTAGGATCATATGAGTCATTTTTTTTTCTTATGTACTGATGATTTTGTTTTGGTTATATGATTCATGTTAATTAATAGTTTACAAGTAAATACGCCTAAATGCAGAAGCACTTTCTTAGGTGGAGCATTTAAAACCTTATAATGATGGCAACGTCTTGGCAGAAATATATATAAAAGGCCCCTATTATTTATTCCTTGTAAGAATCCATCAAAGGTTATGTTATAGTGAAAACTGGTGAAATGCCACCAATCGAACATAATATTTTAAACACATCTTATTCAAAGGCAAAACCTGATATTTAATTTTAAAACAAAAGTTGTATGTTTAACACTGCACAAATTCAGGCAATATGTTACTACAGACATGCTATTTAGTGCTGTTTTTGCACATCACTTTGATGATCAGCCTTTTTGTAAGTTTGAGAAGTTAGCTTATTACCTTTATTAAGTAAACCTTATAGCTACACCTCTTCAAAGCATACTTTCTGACAGTGTTTTCTACCCCTCTGCTCTTTTTTGATCTACAAGTATACTCAAAACAAATTTGTAAATGCTCCTCCAGTATCCTAAAATTATCATTCTTCATTTCATCCTATTTTGATTTGCTCTTGACCCTTGGGTGTTATTTTCTGCTTAGATGCAAAAAGGAAATAACTAACATAATTCTGATCCTTTTATTAATGTAATACTTAAAATGCCCACTTTAAAGAGGCTTTACAGTTTCCGCAGTGCACATTTAACTGCCTCAGTCAGCATGCTGTGTGACACAATCTGTCTGTCTTACATGGATTCTGGCTTGATCCATAATGCCTAAAACAATGAGGCATAATTAAATTATTCAGACTTACCTTATTACATTTATTCTACACCTGTAATGGATAATAAAGACCCCATTTAGTTTAATCCTGTCTGCTATTCCATAATGTCTAACTCCCACCTGCACATTGATACAGTACAATTGTATTGACTGGTACAATTAATTGACAGTTGTTTTATGTGAACCTGTGGGGGTGTGTGAATGTGTTTTTATACTGAGGTTGCCTGCTTACCAGTAGAAATGTTTACTGTAATACACAGTATTTCCTGTTTATCTGCCCTGTGTATGTACACATTCATACCTTTCATAAACTGGTCCAGGATACTACACTGAGACCACCATTTCCAAAGTGTTTCAGTCCAGTTGTTTTGGTCCACACCAGAGTGCAAATGGTGTTTTCACAACTACCTTTGTTTCATTTAACAATTGGTTAAAAAAGACCCAGTAAGTGAATTTTAGTATAAACTGTTCAATATTTTAGTAAATGTAATTGAATTGATGTTCACATGCTGTTTGGTTTCATTACTAATAAAGAGGATTTGGGTCAGATCTTTTATCATTTTATTTTACATCAAGCAAGCACAGATTCATTTTTCTCACTTGCAGATGGGTGTTGGTATTAAGAAAGGAAAAATAAAAAATAATACAACCAGCTTCTTGTGAATGCATGCATGTGTCTGTTGATGACCCTGCAGCTTATATACTGCTGTGTCCCATAGTGAATTGTGGACAAATTAAATAATGTGTGAGTAGTGGTACGACATTGTGCTTAAATGAAACTGAAAGACAAAGTGACTTAACATGAAGTTTAAATTAACAGATCACCTGTGCAGTAACTAAAAATATGTGGACGGACTGCTAGTAACACTCATTATTAACCTTTTTTGTTTTTATTCAGTTTTAGTTTTTCACGATTTGCTAATTATAGGTTTTTGTTATTTTATTTTTTTGTTTTATATTTTCATTAATTAATTTTTTATTACATTTTATCAGGTTTGTGTTACCTAAAATGGCCACACGGGCACAGTATTGCAACCGTAAAACACAGTTTTGTTAATAGTTGTCAAACTGTATATTATTCATGTTGTACCTGTCAACTTAATACATACAATATTACTGTCTGACAGAACTAAAGTTTCTCCTGATAATGTGACAGTGGCTTCAAGTAAAATCAAAAAATGTAAGAATCAAATGACAAGTGTGCTCTGATTTCATTTGTTACCTTAATCTGCAGTATGTTTAAGCAAATGGTTATTTAATTTCAAAACCACTTTATTATTTTTGAGACTCCTTTTGCGAGGAGTAAGTTCACTATACATACAGTATATAAAATTTATTTTTCAGGGAATTCTTACTTTGCTTATTTTTAAATATTTTTGAAATTATTTCTTGAACTCTATTAATAACAATAATAGCTGAAATAGACATGAAAGCTTTGCCATGAATATATTGCATTTCTACAAGCATACCATTTACATTAAATACTGAACATTTGTTATTGCAACATTTCAGATCTTTCACTTAATAAGTAACATGCAAAACCTGGAGAACTCACTGTGTGCATAAAGTGCGAGGATGTCATTTAACAAGGCATGTAGGATTAAACACAATAAACACAGTTTCAAACTATATCTGAAGTTACACACACTCAGTCCACATATACATGGGAAGAAAATTCAAACTCTGTACAGACACTGACCAGGCTAACAAATAAACATAGCAATAACAGAATTAAACATAAGAATAATAGAAACCCGGCTAAATATCAAAGATTGGGGATGAGTATAACATAGATGGGTAAACATTTTAAGGAAGGACAGACAGAACAGAAATGGAAAGCGTCTCTTTATATAATTTAAATGCAAGTCATCTGCAATTGGATGATGAGCCTCATCTTAAGTGAGGAAATCTGACCTCATCTGGAAAGCATAAGCGAAACAGGCCTTATTTTAGAAGTATGTTATAGACAGCCCAATGCAGACAGCAATTTCAGTGCACATATTTTAGTAATATTCTAAATACGAATTTACAGGGCAGTATTATAGTGAATGGGGATTTTAACTACCCAAATATTAATTGGGCTAACCTTGCAAATAGTGAAGCCCAAGACCAGGAGATCTTAGACGTAAACAGTGACTGTTTTTTAACACAGTATGTTAAAGCACCAATGCCGGGGAGACCTGTCTAGATTTAGTATTTTGCATTAATCAGAAGAATTGAGGGTGTAGAGGTGATTGAACCACTAGGGTCAAGTGAACATAATACAACACAAATCAAAGTGTTTTGGAAGAGCAAGGCTTTAAAGACCAAACCTGTTATGTTTAATTTTGGTAGCTCAAATTTTGAGCAGATGCTGTTCAGTCTTAAGAAGAATGGACTGTGATAAGCTTTTGGGTTTGAAGACAGTCAAAAAGCAGTTAAAATGTTTAAAAACTTTAAACTTAATGCAGGGCCTGTACATATCTAAATATGGAAATAGCAGGAAATTAAAAAAAACTACAGTAGGCTAATAAAGAGTTGAAAAAATAGCCATGTAATGTGTGTAAGACTAATAACTCCCATGTGAATCATAGAATATATGAGAGCATGAGGGCAACCAATAAGTAGGAAATTATGGAAGGTATCAGACAGTTGGAGAGGAATATAACAGATAAGGTGAAAGATGACAGAAAGTGATTCTTTCATTGTTTTAGTAATAAAAGAGCAGTCAAGGAGGAGGTGAAGTGCATTAGGAATAGCAAAGGGGAATAAAAAAATACTGTTAATGAAATAGCAGATGATTTAAACTCTCATTTTTCTGAGGTCTTCACATGTGAGGAAGTGAATAACCATCCAGTGGTAAAAGGAACTACTAATGAGCTACTGAGCAATTTGGAAATTGTAGAGGGAGAAGTACGGCTTAGATTAAATAACATTTATTCCAAAGTTATATATATATATATATATATATATATATATATATATATGTGTATATATATATATGTGTATGTATATATATATATATATATATATATATATATATATATATATATATATATATATATATATATATATATATGTATATATATATATATATATATATATATATATATATATATATATATGTGTGTATATATATATATATATATATATATATATATATATATATATATAATGATTTTACTGATACAAAATGGCGGTTATATAGCAGAACAAAACATGTGACAGGAAATGGTTGGCATTGCAGCAGGAACCGGAAACAATGTCATTCTGATGAGCCGGAAGTGAGGGGGGTTTGTGGGTGCCGAAAGTGACATCATCAAGGCTGGCCGGAAGTGACGTCATTGCGGCCATTTTGGAACCTGGAAGTTGCTGGATTATTTTTCTTTTTGTTTTCTGTTGATGAAAGAGAGTTCAGGTAAGCACCACGTGACAACCCCTTATCTTGCGATGTTTTACTCACCTTTAGGTTCTTTGACTGCCTCCTAATCGCACATGTGTGACAATATATATACAGTATATACTAGCAAAATACCAGCGCTTCGCAGCGGCGAAGTACTACCTTAAAATTTTTATTAAGAAGAAAATTAAACCTTTTTAAACTGAGGGAAAATATGCCAATAATTATTTGTTAAGGATCTTTTTGTATGCCACGTTGTCAGTTCGGCCCTCCGGTTGTAATATGACCAAGATGTGCGCTGAGCTTACTCTTAAGCATATAACGTACAGTTGGCCATGTGAAAAGCAATCTTGCCTCAAATCTCACAGCTTGGATTGCTGCTATCATAATCGGTTTGAGTTTCATGGTTTGTTTCAATTACGTTAGTATTTGCAGAACTTGTTGTGTTGAAGTGACATTCGGCATCTGTCAAGTAGTGTAGACATACAACCAGTTTCATCGATAACTTCGCATCCAGTTTTTGAGAGTTTAAACATTCATAAACATCAAAGTGTCCACTACTCAAATTGTCACCTGTAAATCTAAAATTTTAAGAGGCATTGGAGGTTGTCCAAAGGTGTAAAATATTTGGCCATTTTGGTACACTTGGAAGCAACAACCGAACAATTCAGCAGCAGCCATCGACTCACATGCAGAACCATAGGTGAAGGGCTTAAGCATTTCACTCTTGTAGTACTCCTGTGTAGTATAATTATCTCCTGTACCGTCATCAGTCCACAACTTGAACCTGTCCCAGTCATTCAATACATAAGACACAATGTTCCTCCGGATATCAAGAGTGAGCCTTATATGGGCGTGCAATATGTAACAAAGAGAACGGAAAAGGCAGGCACCATCTCCGGGCATGGGAACCACTCGGTAAGTGACAGTTCTTTGATTGATGGTGATCACCTCGATGACATGTTAATGGGGGTACGGTTGGAACGATAAAGGAAATGGGTACCTGAACAATGTAAAATAAGTCTAAAATACCTAAACAATAACTATAATCATAATAAACAAACAATAAAACAGTGGAGAAACCGTGGATTAAATAAAAAGGCTGCAGTTATCAGCAGGGAGACGTGAATACCGTGGCGTAGCAAGGAAGGGAATGAAGGGACCAGAGCGATGGACGGCCTTATATAGGCAGGCAGCCAACAATGTGGAAGGCCTGGGGATGGGGGACCCAACGCCGCCTAACATGGTGACCGAGCTGCAGGCTGTGGACGTATATATGTACATGAGTAGGATTCAGTTAGTGTTGGGAACCCGCATACCAAATTTCTTGAAGAGGGGCCCATAGGTAACAAAGACAGTTGGAAAGTTCAATATGGCGGCCGACAGTGGCGTCATACCACCGAAATAAGTACATACATCGGTTTCGGTTAGTGCCCTGAAGCCGCCTACCAAATTTTGTGAAGGTGGGGCCATATATAAGAAAGTTTAACATGGTGGATTTAGAATTTCGAAATGAAACCTGCTTAACTTTTGTAAGGAAGCTGTAAGTAATGAGTCTGCCAAATTTCAGCCTTCTACCTACACGTAAAGTTGGAGAATTAGTGATGAGTGAGTCAAGATTAGCACAGGGAAGTCACCTACCAAATTTCATGAAGATGGGGCCATAAATAAGAAAGTTTAACATGGCGGACATTGTCGACCGTTATGACCGTTACACGTAGAATTTCGAAATGAAACTTGCTTAACTTTTGTATGTAACCTGTAATGAATGAGCCTGCCAAATTTCAGCCTTCTACCTACATGGGAAGTTGGAGAATTAGTGATGAGTGAGTGAGTCAGTCAGTCAGTCAGTGAGTGAGGGCTTTGCCTTTTATTAGTATAGATCACTCTGCTCCTCCAGCTCTGGAGTGGTTTTAATACCAGCGACTTCTTCACAAAAGCTTTTCCCCTCTTCTCCCTTTTCTATCAAATAATGCAATGTCTGGAAGCTGTTTTCAAACACAGAACTGCAAAAAGTTACCAGGTCCTGATTCTGTCTCACCTGCAACAATTAAACATTGTGCTAGGCAGCTCACTCCCCTCTTCGCAGACATCTTTAACCAGTCCTTTGCACAGTGCACTGTACCTGATTGCTTTAAATCTTCTGTTATTGTTCCTGTTCCCAAAAGTGATAAAATAAAGCTTATGATTACAATGATTACAGGCCTATTACTCTTACTTCAGTTCTAATGAAAATATTTGAGCGACTTGTTCTAACCCATCTGAAGTCTGTTACTATTATTGTTCTTGACCGTCTTCAGTTTATATATCGAGCAAATAGGCCTGTAGACCATGCCATCAACATGGGCCTTCACTTTCTGCTGGAGCATCTGGACAGTAAAGGAACTTATGCCAGAATACTGTTGGTTGACTTCATTTCAACACCATAGTCCCTGAACCGTTGTTAATTATACTCCAGACTGATCTGAATGTTTCTATCTGTAAATGGATTTACAGTTTTCTGGTAAACTGGAAACAATATATTCCTCTGGGCTCCCATCTCTCTAACTGTCTCCATATTAGCACAGCTGCCCCTCAAGGCTGTGTACTCCCATACCCAATACACTTTAGTCCTTTGACACCAGTGACTGTAGGTCTACTGATTGTTCAGTTAAAATAATTAAGTTTGCTGATTATTGGTCTGATTACTAATGGCAAACAAACACATTATAGAAAAGAGGTGTCTCATCTTGTGTCTTCGTGTGTTTCCAACAACCTAGTGCTCAATACCACCAAGACAGTGAAACTGGTCATTGACTTTCGCAAACAGCAGTTACAACCTATAATAACCTGGTGGAAAAAAGTGATTCTGATCTAGTAATAGCAAAAAAAGTACTAGTGAAATGGGTTTTATATGGAGCGGCTCTTAGCCTAGCTAGCAAATCTGTTCGTTTACCCCACCTTCTGCTTCCTTTCCCTGTGCCATCTACATCATCTCCCTCCAGCAGTAGGAGTCAAAGTTAGTCCCAATGATCTAAGATGCTCCTGTGTAATTGCTTTCAAATTTTATTAATAATCTGTGCAGTTCAAACCGATCTTTAAAAACTTCTAGCAACTGTAGTAAATCTTCACTCTTTTTTTGTCAGACATATTCCTTTACAAATACTAGAGAGAAATATTTGTTCAGTTCATTTGTTATTTCCTTCTAATTCACTTCAAATTTTCTTTGATTTCTCCATTTGTGTCCCTAAGGTTTCTTAAATTCTCTTTTATTGACTTGTTACTGGATTAAAGGTAGGTTTCTTTTTTGATGTTTCATGTGTTTTTTTTGATCACTTGCTGTAGTGTCTGGAATTATCTGAATTACTTTCTTGTACAGTGATCATTTCAGTTTTATGTTTTTTAATAATGCTTCTCTTTATCCACTTCTGAAGAGTTTTTGTCTTTGACTAAATGTTACTTTATTGGGGCGATCAAAGTTTCACAGAAGATAATCCCCCAACACTCCTCAGTCGAATGTTAGTGTAGTGCTCTGGCCTTCCCTCTGCCTCCCTTCATGATTAATATGTCATGTGTAGTAAAGTAATACACAATAAGGTAATAACTAAATGAGAAAAAGCAAGACACAGAGTACCACCAGTAATTTGGTTCTACTTCAAGCACTGGGCCTTATACATAATTCACAATATTATTTCTTTTCACATGTTGTTTCTGTACAGTGTTTAAGACTTTCAGTTTATTGCACAGCCCATGTAAATATGCAGCATGTAAAAGTCAATGCTGTATTGTAAGTTAAAGTTAACGATTCAGTATGTACTGTTTTTGATTTAAGCAGTCCACAACTGTATAGGTGGACAGATCAAAGCGTCACATTCCATTCTGATTGAAGCTACCTTTTTTACAGGATGCGCTACATGGTGATATTATATTTATACCCCAAGTCCCCATTATTCCTACTAGTTACCTATTTGAATTCAAAGTAATATAGTGTCCTGAAAATTGTATTTTCCAATGACCATCAACAAAGGCCAAGATCAGTCTTAAGGAAAAGTAGGAATTGATCTACGGTATAAACGTTTTCCTCATAGTCTATTAATTATTATTATAATAATATTAACCATTGGTTAAAAAAATTGTTAACAGAAAAATACTCTTTAAGTTACATAGTACTTCTGATACATCCGATTAATTGCACTATAACTGAAACCTGTTTTCTTAGGAAATTTCCTGCGCGAAGCTGATTAACACAGCTAGTACATAGGCAAACATGCCACATTTATATTTTGTTGTTCAATGTAGTATATAAATAAATATAAATGCAAAATTTGCAAGTGCATGTAAGCACTGGTATTTGCTGTGTATGTGTGTATCATGTTACTGCGTAGTACTTACTGTTAGTACTTACTGGTACTGTGAGTGCTGTCCAGAGTGAAGGCAGAACCTCTGCGTTTTTCCCAGTTGATTCTGGGGTTTGTCAGGGTGTGTTCTTGGTCCTAGTCTGTTCAATGCTTGTATGGACTGGGTTTTGGGCAAGGTTGTGGGGTCCAGCGGCTGTGGGGCATCTGTTGGTGAAGAGAGATTCACAGATCTTGACTTTGCTGACGATGCTGTGATCTTCGCGGAGTCAATGGAGGCTCTGATCGGGGCGCTTGAGTGACTGAGCATGGAGTTGGTGTCTGGGCTTGCGAGTATCCTGGATAAAAATAAAGATCCAGGCTTTTAATGACCTCTTGGGCACAGCCATCAGCAGTGTGTCTGTTTGCGGAGAGATTGTCGACCTTGTCGAGAAGTTTACTTACCTTGGCAGTGACATTCATGTCTCTGGTGACTCTTCCTATGAAGTCAGTAGACGGATTGGGAGAGCATGAGGGATCATGAGGTCACTGGAAAGTGGTGTGTGGCACTCCCGATATCTATGCAAAAGGACGAAGCTCCAAGTCTTTAGTGACTTGGTGCTTCCTGGCTTGCTATATGGTGCGAGACATGGACGCTATCCAGTGACCTGAGACGAAGGCTGGACTCCTTTGGTACTGTATCTCTCCGGAAAATCCTTGGGTGCCGTTGGTGTGACTTTGTGTCAAATGAGCAGTTGTTCATGGAGTCCCAAATGAGGCATATTACCTGCATTGTGATGGAGCGTCAGTTACGGCACTATGGACATGTGGTGCGTTTCCATGGGGGTGATCAAGCTCGTAAGATCCTCATTGTTGGGGTCCTGAGTGGCTGGACCAGGCCAAGGGCTCACCCATGTAACACCTGGCTGTGGCAGAAAGAGGGTAATTTCAGGAGGATGGAATTGGACCGCGTGTCTGCCTGAGGGGTTGCCATCCGGGATCCCAAGTTGTTTAGTTGTGTAGTGGGTGCGGCAGTGCATGCTCCCCAACTTGACTTGACTTGCATGTAAGTACAATTCTACATTTATTACAAAATCGGGTATCAAGTAACTAAAATTATAATCTGATGCACCAGAGGTGGTGCAGATGACTAGATCATCATTATAAAGAATATTGGGAGAACCTGTCATATGTAAACCTCAGGCCTTTAGTTTGGTTTGCTCTTTGTTGTTGAAGAGTGTATTATACAATAAAATACAATACAATATATTTTTGTATAGCTCAAAATCACACAAGAAGTGCCACAGAGGGCTTCAACAGGCTGTACCTTTTGATAGCCCCCAGCCTTGACTGTCTAAGAAGACAAGGAAAAACTCTCAAAAAAAAAAACACAAACATTTAGGGACAAAATTGGAAGAAACCTTTGGAAAGGCAGTTCAAAGATAGACCCCTTTCCAGGTAGGTTGGGTATGCAGTGGGTGTCAAGACAAGGGATAAATACAATACAATACACAGAACAGAACACAAGTAATGCTCATTATCTCCATGACTATATCAATAAAACTCTTTGAGACATTTTAAAATAAGGTTATAAATAACCATTGAGTCAGGGGAGGGATTTGAAAAAATCTCCACACACTTCTACCACCCACTGTCCTAAAGATCATCTTGAGTGGAGAAGATTTTAAACTGCCAACTTGTCCAGACTAGGTGGCCCAAGCAGGTTCAGTCCAAGAGAAGAATGTAAGATATTGAAAGGAGTCTCTAAGAACCCTATAATTTAATCAAAGGGCTTTCTGCTAGCTCTTGCCACAGTTGATGCTAAAGTACTGTACATCAGTCTGCAATTAGAAGGAGGCTACACAAGTTACAATAAAAACAAAAATAGTAAGATGAGGGGGCTTGTACTTTAGAAGCTGTGGTTCAAACCCAGTGTTCTTTGTGAATGTTAATTAAGTAATTAACAGACAAGTATTTATATATATATATATATATATATATATATATATATATATATATACAGTCAACCCTCGTTTATCGCGGTTAATCCGTTCCAGACTCTGCCGCGATAAATGAATTTCCGCGAAGTAGGATTCTTTATTTATAAATCGAATATTTTTGCAGTTAGAGCATAGAAAACCTGTTTACGACCTTCTAAATACAGTAATCCTTCCTCGATCGTGGGAGTTGCGTTCCAGACCCCCCCACGATAGGTGAAAATCCACGAAGTAGAAACCATATGTTTGTATGGTTATTTTTATATATTTTAAGCCCTTATAAACTCTCCCACACTGTTAACATTATTACAGCCCTCTAGACATGAAATAACACCCTTTAGTCAAACGTTTAAACTGTGCTTCATTACAAGACAGAGATGGCAGTTCTTTCTCACAATTAAAAGAATGCAAACATATCTTATCTTCAAAGGAGCACCGTGAAGAGCAGATGATGTTAGAGAGAGCACTAGCTAAGAAAAGCAAACAATCAAAAAATCAATACCTGCTTTTAAGTATACAGAAGCACCGCGATAAAGCGGCATTTTGTAGAGGAGCGTCCTATCTTCTAGGCATATAGCCACTGTGTAAACAGCCCCCTCTGCTCACACCCCCTCCGTCAGGCAGAGAGAGACAGAGAGAAGCAAACAAAACAAGCGCCACGCGGGAAGTATATCTTTTAGCATTGAGGAGTTTTAGTTAATATGTAATACATGCTCTGATTGGGTAGCTTCTAAGCCATCCGCCAATAGCGTCCTTTGTATGAAATCAACTGGGCAATCAAACTGAGGAAGCATGTAACCTAAATTAAAAGACCCATTGTCCGCAGAAAGCGGCTAACCAGCTGAAAAATCCGTGATATATATTTAAATGTGCTTACATTTAAAATCCGCGATAGAGCGAAGCCGCGAAAGTCGAAGCGCGATATAGCGAGGGATTATATATATATATATAAGATGATAAGCACATAAAAATTTTTTTTAAATAAAATTATACATAACATGAACACTGTGTTGAGTTTTTTTTAGACTTCTTTCTTCCCTCCGGACACTCACACAAATTAAAAATCTCTCCAGTCCTACCAACTTCTGGCCTCATTTACGTGTGAGGTATTTGTCACAAAGTGAGGTCCATGACAGCTCCGGCTTTTAAAAGAAACAATACAGTTTAGTTCGGGGCTGTGGTGCAGGTGTGGGGTAGCGCAGTGGAGCAGCCTCAGGAGCGCTGATGGGGAAATGACCGTAACATGCATTCATGTGCAGATACGGACAGTTGAGCCAGTTTTCTCTTTAGCTGTGTGGGTTGCATAATTAACACTAGAATCCCTGGAGCCTACAAAAAAAGTCGTAATGGCCACCTTAAATTACTTTGCACCACTTGATCAGCGTCTTTGTTTTGCAAATGTGTCAGTCAGCACTGGCAGCAAGCAACCTGCTGTTCTACCACTAACCCTGCGGACAGAGCTCAAATCAGGCAAAAAGTTCTCTCAACACAATCCAAGCCTCCTTATCTGCATGTGAGGTGCCAGGAGTTGTATTTGGCAAATAATATATTATTTGTAATTCATACATTTCATGTGTGTTCAGTGTATACAATGATCCGTATAAATGTAGGATGAAATGCAAGGCAGAATTTGTTGAACACATAACTTAAAAAGAAATGTTTCTTATATTTTAGTGAGTGACTCTCCACATTAGTGTTTAGATCTGGATGGTGAATGTGCCCAAAAAAAAAAAAAGTCTGACTGCATTCTCGTGCAATTGCTCACGCACTGAAGAGTCTATATCTGCAGGTGGAAGCTGCCGTCACACTTTAGCGTTAGCGTTTTTTTTTTTTATTATTCAGTTTTATTCTAGTGTTAAAGTCCTTTCCTTTCTAAAATCCCAGGGTATGGTTGGGAAAAGACTTTTCTTCTTAATATTTCAGGAAAGGAGTGAAAGACAACCAGGCATAGAATGCACTGTAACTCCATATGCACAAAACACTCAAACATTCAATTTAAAATATTTTATTGAGCGCATTTATCTCATTTATAATTGTCTCAAATGTATCCAGGGCAAGATTCAACCTGTGAATATTGCAGTCTAGCCCCAGCCTTACTGGGACACATGTTTTGAGCGTGCACCAAATTAACATCATTTTGGACAAAAATCTTTGAATTCCTGCGGTGGGTTGGCACCCTGCCTAGGATTGGTTCCTGCCTTGTGCCCTGTGTTGGCTGGGATTGGCTCCAGCAGACCCCCGTGACCCTGTGTTTGGATTCAGCGGGTTGGAGGATGGATGGATGGATCTTTGAATGCCTATCAGGCAGCTTTGGTATAACAATTACTTCTAACCCATTAACAGCTGTGTTTGGTGTACTCACAGATGGGCCTATAGTGGAGAAGTACAAACAAATCGTTACTGCCTTCTTCACTTCACTACAAGCACATAGACTTATCTTGCTCAATTGAAAGAATCCCACCCCATCTTTTTTAAGTCAGTGGCTTACTGATTTTCTATACTATTTGAAATTGGAAAAAATCATATTCTCACTATTCATAGAGGATCTATTCAAAACTGTTTTAAAATATGACAGGATCTACTCAATAACATTTTAGAATAAGCATCTATATCGGGGGGGAAAAGGATACTCTTCCTTCCTTGCTGCTTTGAAAGATTTGCTCTGGTTGTTGGCTGTCCTATCTTTCTTTTGGGTGGGAGTTAAATTTTGGTTTGTTGAGTTTGACTTGATTATATGAAATGTTATTTGCTTCAAATTATTATTTTTTCAATTTGAAATTTCAAGCTTTTGAAAGTGTTTGTATCCATTGTTGGCTAAATATTTGAAATATTAACAAGAGTTTTTGTTGATTTTAAAAGATAGTTTATAAAAATTGTTTATGTCTTAAACAAAAGGCAATGCATTTCATCTTCTGTGGCCTATTGAATAAAATTGTATTGTTCTCACAGTATTTCAGTCCAGACTACTATATTATGTGCTTGGCTAGCAAAAATTACCAGAAAATGCATCAATTTAGTTATACAATAGCTACATTTAGTCACTCACTGTAGACATTTAAATCTGTTAAAGGTAAGAGCTGCTGCCACGTAAGCAAAAGGTTGTGGGTTTGAGCCTGGCCTCTCCTCATTTTGAGTAGTGAGCTGCTATTATTATTATTACTGTAATATAATAAAAACATACAGTACATTTAATTTGAGCCTGTAACACCCAGTGTAAAATTTTGCTAACTGTAAAACATATTGTTGAAGGGATATAAGCAGATCCAAAAATGCTGGCGAATCATGTCTTCTTGGTATCTTCTTGTCACTTGTATTTTTGTTGTTCAGCAGTGAAAATAACAGAAGCGCTTGCTCAGTGTACAGTATTGTTGTTGACAATTTGTTATTGGCAATTAGTCACTGTCGGTTGTTGATAACATGGGATATTGGTGCCTCCTGAAGTACAGCATTCCAAGTTGTGCCAACATCACAGAGTTTGTCTTACCAACATTGCTTGAGTTTGTAAAAAAGCATGTCTGTAAGCTGCTAGCTTCACCACTGACATTTGGAGCAGTGCTGTCTGTCCAGTATCTATCATCAACTTGACCACATAGTGGATAGATGAGAACTTTGCTTTCCTGTGGGTTATGCTGCATGCAAAGCAGTTTCAAGGCTGCCATTACAGGCTACGCAACAGCAAGTGCATTTCAGTAAATTTCCTAAAACTTATGTTGTGGTCCGTGACGATTTCAAAAATATGGTAAAAGACAATGATGACACTGGGGTCCCAAGCTTTTCCTGTGTTGCTCATACACTTTGGCTGGCAGTGGCAGAGGGTGGTTTTGCACATTGAGGTATTGCTGATGCTGTTACAGTTATGTGTAAAATAGTTGGCCATTTTAAGCATTCCGCCTTAGCGTACTCCTGCTTAGAGAACAATCAGCATCAGTACTCTACTCGATCCAAGGTATGCTTATTTAATAGGCTATGTCACTGTTTTTCAACCAATGTGCCGTGATAGCTAGCTAGGTGTGCTGTGGAAATAATAGTATAGTGCACCTGGACAAGCTCCGTTGATTGTCATGATCTTTGTGAGGAGGACAGGACTACCTGGAGAAGCCATCATAAAAGCAGCTCTGCAATCACTGTATTGCAATACAGCACATAGAGCACTAAGGCCAGGTTTATACTTCACGTGACATGACGCATGCTACTGTGGATGCTCTGCTATGCAAGCATTTTACTGTTTATACTTGCGCACGTACTTTACGTAAATCTGGAAGAATCCACCAGATGACAGTGCGAAATATTATCATGGTGAGAACAGGTTCGGCATTGCTGTGTTGTGAATTGCCTGGAGCACCAATTAAATTCCGATGACACCTTACCGTAATATCTCTGAAAAGGATATTGAATAATTAAATCCATCAATCCAGGGATGTATCCATTCCAGCAAGCATTGGTCAAGAGGCAGAAACAATCCGTACATGGGGCATCAGCTCATCACAAGGTCATACAAGCACCCACTAACTTTACACTACCGTCATTTTAGTGTCACCAAATCTGCATATCTTTGGATGTAAACCAGAGCACATTGTGGAAAACCAGCAGGAAAACATGTAAACTCCAGGCAAGGAATGTCAGCAACGTGACTTCCTATGAGACAGCAGCGCTACTGCTCCGCCACCGTGTCACCCTCATATGTGTAATTATTAACGGTTTGCATTATTTAAACGAAATTAACGATATATCTGTCAAACGTAACATACATACTTTAATGCATTCCATCATGAAAGTGATATCAAGTATAAATCTAAGGATTCTAAATCTGCAGAGTTAGAATATCATACATGTAATGTGTTCTGTGTGGTGATCTATTGCTGGACGAAGCCTCAGAAAAAAAAGACGGCACACAAGATGGTATGTTAGACTTTTAAAATGTATTGTGTCATTATGATTGGGGATATGTGACACTTGAATATAAAAGCACCACGAATGCATCTATATGTTGGCATTTTGCTTCACCACATTGAACCAGTCATCAAACATCGAAGTGCGCACATCAATCCCGTAGGATCCGCATAGAGGCTTTCTGTTAACAGTTTGCATTATTTAAACAAAATTAACGATTTATCTGTCAAACGTAACATACATACTTTAATGCATTTCATCATGAAAGTGATATCAAGTATAAATCTAAGGATTCTAAATCTGCAGAGAGTTAGAATATCATACATGTAATGTGTTCTGTGTGGTGATCTATTGCTGGACGAAGCCTCAGAAAAAAAAAGACGGCACAAAAGATGGTATGTGAGACTTTTAAAATGTATCGTGTCATTATGATTGGGGATATGTGACACTTAAATATAAAAGCACCACGAATGCATCTATATGTTGGCATTTTGCTTCACCACATTGAACGAGTCATCAAACATCGAAGTGCACACATCAATCCCATAGGATCCGCATAGAGGCTTTCTGTCACATGTAAATAGTAAACAGAGACTCTGACGTTACATCCCAACTTTTTACATTTCTGAGGACCTGCCCAGAGGATGCGTCAAATGAACGTTGGAAATGCGTGACAGCCATGATGCGTGCACGTACACGTTCTGAATGTGAAGTATAAACAAGCTCTTAAAATGCGTCACCTGGCATTTAAAGACCATTTACATGGGCGCATGGTCGCCAGCAAGTCTCACAGGGCTGGTGGATAGTGGGCATTGATGTTGCCTCTGAGCCATAGAAGGGCGGGCAAAGGGATGAAGAAGGTGGGAAATGCCAAAGTACTCACTAAATGCCGTGTCTAATAACACTGATCTTGGAGCAAGTATTAGAGATACGTTGTTGTATGAAAATGTGGTATATGAAAAATATTGTTGTATTGGTGTAGAGTTTTGTTACTCTTAAAATTCAAACAAGCACTGAACCTAAACTTACATGTTGGCTTTATTGGTATGTGTGTCTTCATCTGTATTGACTCCATTATTTCACTGGAGCAAAGTTATTTTAGCTTTTGTCTAAGATTGATCACATTTTTCCCATTTTTCCTAATTCATTATTTTAATGTACCATATACTCTCTATTAAAAATTTGTTCAGTGGAATATATCATTCTGACTCTGATAGATATTATTTTAAAACCTTGTTAGCAATAGATTTTCACAAATTCATGTCCTGAACATGACTATGTGTAAATAAGTTTGAAGAATTTATTACTAATTACTTCTCTAGGGTAGCTAATTAAAAAAAAAATCCTCTATTTGCCAAAATTTCTTAAAATAAATATGATGCATTTTGGAACAATCTCTTCAATTATTTACATAAAATGTCTTTTGATTGGACATAAAACTGGCATGCATATAATCAGAAAAAAATGTTTTCTGTTGTTGATATAAAGATCAGTTCTTTTTAAATTTTGGTACAGCCTAGGAGTTCAAAGAGATGATGGTGTTGGAGCTGCAGGAATTGTGTAGCCCAGAGGCATGGACAGGAGTATGTGGCAGTGCTTGGCAAAAGTCCCTGGGAAGTACCAGCTGAGTAGTAGTTTGAAGCATATGTTTAATAAGATCATAGATGAGTATGAAGCAGCATCAATGCACTGTGTTCCAGTAGCCATTACCATACAGCTGGAAACATACCTGGGAGAGACCACAGTTTCTCAGTCAGTCAAACTACTTTAGTACTGGTCAGTTAACCAAGTGCGGTACCTCACTTTGTCTCAGATGTTAAGGAAATACATTTCCTTACACCACCATGCAGTGGTGTAGAGAGTGAGAGTGGGAGATTATTTAGTGCACTGTCACATATTGTTAATGAAACCCAGAAGCAAACTTACATGCTTGCCGCTTACTTTCCCAAAAAGAGCTGTAGACCTATCCAGTGGAAGGTGTTCCCCAATGATTTTTGAACTGTGTACCTTAATGCCACCGATCTAGCTATCTTAAAAAGTGGGCTAACTATAAGAGAAATGTTCTTGTTATGTTTAGACAAATTCCTGTGTTGCATTTTTATACTCCATGCTGAAAGACTTAAACCAATGATGGTTTACTTACATTAATTGTGATTTTTAATTTTTTTCTGTAAAATTTTGAGCCTTTTTAAAAATGTTGTAATCTAATCTATGCAGTATACCCTTGTGGAACGAGCCCCACAGACAGACAGACAACGTTTTCTCACCCAGCACACACATTTATTTACAATATTTACAAGTTATAAGTCCGTGCACAACCCAGTGCCTCCAGCACCAATCCCCCAAAGTCCAGGCCTCTCTCTCCAGTGCCTGCCTTCTTCGGGCCACCTCCACTCTTCTCCAGCAAGACTTTGTCCACTCCTCGCCCAACTCCAGTCATCGAATGAAGGGAGGCGGCCCCTTTTATACATGCCCGGAAGGACTCCAGCTGCTTCCTGACACTCCCCTGTGTGGCAGAAGTGCCGGCTGCGCAACTGGAGGCCCTCCGGGTGTCATAGATAGATAGATAGATACTTTATTAATCCCAAGGGGAAATTCACATAATCCAGCAGCAGTATACTGATACAAAGAAACAATATTAAATTAAATAGTAATAAAATGAAAAGAATTAAAATAAAATTAATGTTCGCATTTACTCCCCCGGGTGGAATTGAAGAGTCGCATAGTGTGGGGGAGGAACGATCTCCTCAGTCTGTCAGTGGAACAGGACAGTGACAAAAGTCTGTCACTGAAGCTACTCCTCTGCCTGGAGATGATCCTGTTAAGTGGATGCAATGGATTCTTCATGATTGACAGGAGTTTGCTTAGTGCCCGTCGCTCTGCCACAGATGTTAAACTGTCCAACTTTAATCCTACAATGGAGCCTGCCTTCTTAACAAGTTTGTCCAGGCGTGAGGTGTCTTTCATCTTTATGCTGCCACCCCAGCACACCACCGCGTAAAAGAGGGCACTCGCCACAACCGTCTGGTAGAACATCTGCAGCATCTTACTGCAGATGTTGAAGGATGCCAACCTTCTCAGAAAGTAAAGTCTGCTCTGATCTTTCTTACATAGAGCATCAGTATTGGCAGTCCAGTCCAATTTGTCATCCAGCTGCACTCCCAGATATTTATAGGTCTGCACCCTCTGCACACATTCACCTCTGATGATCACAGGGTCCATGAGGGGCCTGGGCCTCCTAAAATCCACCACCAGCTCCTTGGTCTTGCTGGTGTTAAGGTGTAAGTGGTTTGAGTCGCACCATTTAACAAAGTCCTTGATTAGTTTCCTATACTCCTCCTCCTGCCCACTCCTGATGCAGCCCACAATAGCAGTGTCATCAGCGAACTTTTGCACGTGGCAGGACTCCGAGTCATATTGGAAGTCTGATGTATATAGATTGAACAGGACCGGAGAAAGTACAGTCCCCTGCGGTGCCCCTGTATTGCTGCACACAGGCTTCTTCCTCCCAGCACTTCCTGGTGTGGCAGGGTGTAGTCCAGGGCCCTCCAGGCACCGGGGCGGCCCCTGGAGGTGACCACGGGCCCCTACAGGGTTGAGCTTCCAAGCTCTGCACCCTTGGTCCCCGGTGCAACCAGGGCGGTCACCCCCTCGGTGTCTGGAGGAGGCGCGAGCCCTTCTCGGTCCTCCTGGGCATCCCAGCTGGGTATCACACCCAGCCGTCTGCCACACCCTATTCTGAGTTATATGTTTAATTTTGAATTATTTTATTCCAAATTATGAGTCTTATATTTGAAGTTGACTACATTGGTATAGGTATTGGAAAATACTAAAAAGCAAGTATCGGTAGTCACAATTGGTCTGATAAAAATGGTATTGTTGTATCTGTACTTGTATAGGGATACTTCATAATTGTGTGAAAATAGGTTCAGTAGGGACAGTAATACAATACTGATTGTACCTGTTGTGAATAATAATTAAATGGGTGGTGCCTTGGTGAATATTTTCTTAGGCCATTTAAACTGTAAAAATACCAGTTGTTTTACATTTTTTTTTAATATTTTGCCATTGTTATTCAAAGAGTAATGTGGTCTCTTTTTTATACCATTCGTCACCGTTAGGGAATCCATTCCCGGACGAGTTTATCCATTCTCGGGAATTGGGAATCCTGCATGTCATTCCCGGGAATTCCGGTCTTCCCAGGATGACACATGTGAATGGTTTTAAAACGACCAACACATTTTTTTAATAAAACTACTTCAGTATGTTGACATCAATAAAAGGCTAACCTTATCTACAAGCAGTTCATGCTGTCATATAAGTACATGTATCTAGTTCAGGGGTGCCCAATGCGTAGATCGCGATCGACCGGTAGATCGCAAAGGTAGTGCAGGTAGATCGCATTGCATTCCAAAAATTTTTTTTTAACACTAGAATTACCAGAGCATACGAAAAAACTCGTAAATCCGTCCCACCTTAAATCGATTCTTAAAACCGTTCTCACCTCTCCACCAGCATCTTTTGTTAATCTAAATGTGCTGATAAAAGAAAAGCTGCAAGTAGCCGACTATTCCATCCCCCCACCGAATTAGAACATGCACAAACTTCTCCCAGCTCATGCCTTGATTGATTTTCTGGGAGTGATGTGGAGTTTTAGAGTGGAAATAATAGATTGTTGTTTGGAACACACGCATTTCATGTCTGTTCCGTTTCTACAGTAATCTGTGTAAACACATTGTTAAAACAGAAACGTTTTTTATATTCTACTAGTAGATGACAAAATGTAGGCATAAACTATATAATGTATGAAGCCTGAAGTCCAAATATCAAAAGAAATATTTTCACAGAAGGTACAAATCTAACACAACAATTGCGCTTTTATTCAAAAATATAACTGCAGAAACAAAAAGCCACCTTAACATTCGACATTGACACTTGTTTATTATGACTGCCTCCGTGGCGCAATAGACTGAGCTGCCGACTGGGAATCAAAAGGTCACGAGTTCGATCCTGGAGCACTCCATTTTGAGAAGTAAACTGCTCTTAGTCTTACTATTTTAGAATAAAAACATACATTTAATTTCAGTCTGTAACAGCCAATGTAATTTATGATACTTGTAAAGGTTAGCTATAACTATATATGAACGCTTTCAGTAGTGAGAAAATCACTATATAAATGCAAAGAATTATTATTATTATTATTATTATTATTATGAAATTTTACTGGAAATTTTTAATTGTGTCCTTTTTGATTAACATTTTTTTTAATAAAATGCACAAAAAGAAGCCCCTAGTATCTTGCAGAAACAAGCTGGATACATGTTTAATAGTCCCCAAACTCTTAGATACAGTAGACCCTTGATATACGACCAGCCTGACATGTGAACAACTTGATTTACGACCAACATCTTGCGTTACGACCCGAATGCAGTCACGTGTATCTGCTCGCGCGATTGTAAACAAACAGCCAAGAGCGTTTGCAAGCGGCAGTCGGAGTCCAGATACGTGTGTCTGTGGACGTGATTTCACTCAGTGCAGTGATTTATATTATTTATTTTGATAATTACTATCAAAATGGCCCCAAAGAAGCTAAGTAAGGAAGAGAAGACAATGAAGGTAAAGAAAGCGATCACAATCGAAACAAAGAAGGAAATTGTGCGTAAATATGAGAGTTGCGTTCGTGTGACCAATCTTGTTAACATGTACAGCATGTTGAAATCCACCATCTCCACAATTTTACAACGAAAAGATTTGTATAAGGAAGCTAGTGTTGCTAAAGGTGTTACTCAAATTAGTAAGTCACGATCAACAATGTTAGACAAGGTAGAAAAGTTATTATTAGTGTGGATAAACGAAAGGCAGATGGCAGGTGATAGCCTATTTGAGTCTATCATTTGTGAAAAAGCTAGGGCTATAAATGCAGATCTGTTAAAGGATAAGCCATCAACAAGTGATAGTGGTGAAACATTTCGTGCCAGTAAGGGGTGGTTTCACAATTTTAAAGTGAGAACTGGGATTCATAGCGTAATTAGGCATGGTGAAGCAGCCAGTGCTGATAAAAGGGCTGCCGAAAATTACATACACCACTTTGAAATGATAGCACAGAGAAATGGCTTTTGCTTTCATCAAGTTTTCAACTGTGATGAAACTGGGCTTTTCTGGAAGAAAATGGCCAGGAGAACATACATTACACAGGAAGAGCAGAAAATGCCTGGCCACAAGCCTATGAAGGATAGGCTAACCTTATTGTTATGTGCCAATGCTCCTGCTCACCCAAGAGACTTGGAAGAAGAGTTGGCTGAAGAATTCCCATGGCTTACAGTAAATTTCCTCCCACCTAATACAACTCCTCTACTGCAGCCTATGGACCAGCAGGTTATAGCTAACTTTAAGAAGCTATACACCAAGGAACTGTTCCAGAAGTGCTTCCAGATGGTCTCAGATACAGATTTAACTCTTACAGAGTTCTTGAAGAAACATTACAACATTCTTTCCTATGTGGGGTTAATAGAGAAATCCTGGGCCAATGTCTCTCTAAGGACACTAAGATCTGCCTGGAAGAAAGTGTGGCCTAAAATTATAGAGGAGAGAGACTTTGAAGGCTTTGTAGAGGAGCCTGAGCTTACAACTGACCCTGTGGTTGATGACATTGTCACTATAGCTGAGTCCATAGGCTTGCATGATGACAGTGGTGATGTTGAGGAACTGGTGGAGGAACACTCAGGAATTGTCTACGGAGGAACTTCAGCAACTTCTGGCTGAGCAACAGAGAATGGCAGCTGAGGAGCTTTCTGAAGAGAAGGGGGAGGATCAACAATCAGTGCAGCAAATGTCCTCTTCTAAAATAAAGGACATCCTGAAAAAATGGACGGAGCTACAAATATTTGTATAGACAGAGAAAAAGCTAATCGTTGCATTAACTTGCTTAATGACAATGTCATGTCATACTACAGAACTGTGTTGAAGAAAAGACAGAAACAGACAACCTTAGACCAGTTTTTATTTCCGAAAAGGTTGAGACCTAGTGAGGCAGAAGCAGGTCCTAGTGGGCTACAGCCTCTCCCAAGGAGAGAAAGGACACCAGAGAGCCAGAGTCCTGAGGTTCTTATGGAAGGGGGCTCTCCTTCCAAACAATAACCACCTTCCATTTCATTCTCCTCCGTTCCTGCAAGCCAAAGATGTCAACTTAAATGGTGAGTACAGTATGAAATTGTTGTTTCTGGTAGGCTAGGCACTTTTTATAACTGTTTGGTTAGTACATTAGAAAAATTAATGGTGTTTTTGGTAAATTATGCACATTATACAACCCTTTGTACAACACAAAGTGTTGCTGTGGCAGGTTCGGAACGCATTATGGGTATTTACATTATTTCTTATGGTAAAAATAGTCTTGACTTACAACCAACTTGAGTTACAACCAGCCCTCGTGAACGAATTGTGTTCGTAAGTCAAGGGTCCACTGTACTTTCAAATCCCTACATTAATGAATTTCAGAATGTCTATATGACTGTCCGGCATGAAACGTACACATTGTTAAAAGAAGAAAAACATTTGATGAATTAAGTGGCTGTAAGATATACATTAGCAGCAACAGCTATCCCTGAGATATTACTGTCTTGGAATGCAGAAAAATCCTTTGACAGAGTTGAATATTGTTGTTTATTTACTGTGTTGTTTTTATTTGAGTATGTGGTAGGTATTTTATATAACTCAAACTGTTATACAGCAGTCTCTCACAGCTCTTTCAAATAAAGTAAACTGCAATTTCTTTAATGTTCAATGTGTAACAGTGACCTTAATCATCAACCATATTCTCCATTGTCTCCAAACCTTATGCAAACATCTGGAAATTACAAATGAATGTCTTGAACTAAAACTACATTTGAGTTACAGTATATTAAAGTCTGATGTCAATGATAAAAAAGAATGAATTATATCCTGTAAAAACTTATAAGTTTGTATTTAATGGTCACACTGAAGTTTACATACTCAGGAGTCATAATGATGCATCAATTTAAAGACCTATTCAAATTTAATTTTAATGACAATCAGTAAAATTGAAATAAATGTTCTACCGAACTTTTTATGTCTTTTCCAATGTATTGAGATATATAATGTATATAAAATAATTCTTTAATAAAATAAAATACTATACGACAAGTCCATAGTTTATATTGGAACTAGGCTGAGTGACTTGTTTTTCTCGTCATACACATTTCATTGTATGCTGACCCTGTGTTAACCTATATATGACAAATAAATAAACCTAGTGTGTACCTAAATACTTGAGAAATCTAAAGCAAATGGGGAATGGATTACGGTTATATTACCGTATAGCCCCAACGAAAAGCCGCCCCACACTGGAGGCTGCCCCATTCTGTAAGCCGCAGAAAATGCTCATTTATATTTTAAAACTCTAAGTTAAGCCGCCCTATGTTATTAGCCGCGGTGTTACTGAATGTACCAATCTGAAGTAAAAGCATCTAAATTGGCATGCCCCGTAGGCATTTGCAACTATATAGTGACTTTATAGTTGAGCGTGAACAATTAAATTGGTAACAATTTGCTGTTACTGATATCATGCCACAATGCAAGTCCTATGCTGCAGAATTTAAGCTCCAGGCCGTTGCTTCGTGAAAGAAAACGGCAATCATGCAGCTGGACGCCACTTTGAAGTACAACCCCAATTCCAATGAAGTTAGGGCGTTGTGTAAAATGTAAATAAAAACAGAATACAATGATTTGCAAATCCTTTTCAACCTATATTCAATTGAATACACTGCAAAGACAAGATATCGAATGTTCAAACTGATTAACTTTATTGTTGTTTTGCAAATCTTCGGTCATTTTGAATTTGATGCCTGCAACATGTTCCAAAAAAGCTGGGACAGGGGCATGTTTACCACTGTGTTATATCATCTTTCCTTTTAACAACACTCAATAAGCATTTGGGAACTGAGGACACTAATTGTTGAAGCTGTGTAGGTGGAATTCTTTCCCATTCTTGCTTGATGTACAAGTTCAGTTGCTCAACAGTCCGGGGTCTCCATTGTCGTATTTTGCGCTTCATAATGCGCCACACATTTTCAATGGGAGACAGGTCTGGACTGCAGGCAGGCCAGTCTAGTACCCGCACTATTTTACTACGAAGCCACGCTGTTGTAACACATGTAGAATGTGGCTTCGCATTGTCGTCCTGAAATAAGCCGGGACGTCCCTGTATGTACCTTTCAGCATTAATGGTGCCTTAACAGATGTGCAAGTTACCCATGCCATGGGCACTAACACACCCCCATACCATCACAGATGCTACCTTTTGAACTTTGCGCTGATAACAATCCAGATGTTCCTTTTCCTCTTTGGCTCGGAGGACACAACGTCCATGATTTCCAAAAACAATTTGAAATGTGGACTCGTCAGACCACAACACACTTTTTTACTTTGCGTCAGTCCATCTCAGATGAGCTCGGGCCCAGAGAAACCGGCAGCGTTTCTGGTTGTTGTTGATATATGGCTATATTCGCTTTGCATGGTTTTAACTTGCACTTGTAGATGTACCGATGAACTGTGTTAGCTGACATTGGTTTTCTGAAGTATTTCTGAGCCCACGTGGTAATATCCTTTACAGAATGATGTCTGTTTTTAATACAGTGCCACCTGAGGGATCGAAGGTCACGGGCATCCAGTGTTGGTATTCGGCCTTGCGACTTACGTGCAGAGATTTCTCCAGATTCTCTGAATCTTTTGATGATGATATTATGGACAGTAGATGATGAAATCCCTAGATTCCTTGCAATTGTATGTTGAGAAACGTTCTTAAACTACTGGACTTTTTGCCCATGCAGTTGTTCACAAAGTGGTGAACCTCGCCCCATCCTTGCTTGTGAATGACTGAGCCTTTTGGAGATGCTCCTTTTATACCAAATCATGACAAACACCTGTTTCCAATTAACCTGTTCACATGTGGAATGTTTAAAACAGGTGTTTTTTGAACTTTCTTCAACTTTCCCAGTCTTTTGCTTCCCCTGTCCCAGCGTTTTCTTGGGTTAATTTTGGAGACCGCGACTCGGAGATCATCCTCCAAGTTCAATCGTGACCTGTATTTATTTTTAATGTACGTGAGTGGAAAAAGGGCATCAGTACATCCATAGCGGCCTTGGATAGTTGTGGGTATTCCCTCTCGACTGAAATCCAAATCTCATCCAGAGTCTTGGAATTAAACATTGTCTTCAAGGTTCGGTCGCATGACAGTTCAACCAATGCATCCTCCATGTCCGATGTCAGATGATTTGCCCACATTACAGTGAATGGTGACCTTATCCAGTCATATTGTTCTGGAGCTGTTTCCTCTGGGAAATACCTGTTAAAGTGTTCCATGAGGGCTTGAAGGTGGGATGTGATAGACTTCTTCACTATGTTAACACTCAGTTCGTTTTCCTCCATGAATTCATCCAGCTCAGAAAACATATCACTCCTTCCTATTTCAACTCGCTCAGTCCAGCGCTCAAGTTTTCTCTTGAATGCGTGGATTTTATCATTTAGCGAAATTATGTGTGTGTTCTCACCTTGCAATGAAATATTAAGTCCCTTCAGTTTTTCAAATATGCAAGCCAAATACGCTAGCCTTATTAACCAGTCAGGATCAGTGAGGTGATCAGCGAGCTGGGACCCATGCTTCATCAGAAATAAGCACACTTCGTCCCGCAGCTCAAACAGGCGGCAGAGCACATTCCCTCGTGAAAGTCACCTGACCTCTGTATGGAAAAGCAAGCACTCGTGCTCGGATCCCAGTTCGTTACAGAGAGTGGCAAACAGTCTGATATTGAATGGATGCGCTTTTATATTGTTGACCATTTTTATCGAAGTCTCAAGAACACGTTTAAGTTCTGGGTCAAGTGTTTTGCTCGCAAGAGCTTCTCTGTGTATAATACAATGCGTGAATTTTATGTGAGGCACCACTTGTAAGACTCTTGCTTTAAGACCTTTCTTTTTCCCCAGCATCGCTCCAGCACCGTCTGTACACACACCGACGCACTCGCTCCAAGACATTCCATATTCTTTTAGTTTTTTGTAAAGTTTTGTGAAAATGTCCTTGCCTGTGCACATTCTCTCCAGTGGGGTGCAAAACAGAATGTCCTTGTTAAGTTTTCCATCAAAACTGTATCTGACAAATACAAGCAGCTGGGGAGAGTTTGATATATCTGTGGATTTGTCTAACTGTAAAGCATATTTCCCTTTCTTCAGTCTGTCCACCAGCTGACACTTGATGTCCTGGGCCATGTCGGGGATACGCCAGGCAACAGTCCCGTTAGACAGCGGCACTGATTCTAGCTCACGGGCTAGTTTATCCCCATGCATAGCCCGACTTATAGCTATAGCAGCGGTTTTAATGAGGGTTTCCCCGATCGTGTGTGGCTTTTTTGCCTGTGCAATTAAATATGCCACCTCATATGATGCCTGTTGAGCTTTTGCGGGGATTGTTGTTTGTTTAGTTAGGACTTTCTTTTGGCCTTGTAACTCTCGCTCCTTTCGCCGGAAAAAATCTACTGGTTTAGTAGCAAGAGAGGGGTGCTTAGTTTTCAAGTGTCGTAGCATTTTTACAGGCTTTAGGCTTTCATGTGCAAGCACCTCAGCGCACACCACACATTGGGGATGCTGTACGTTATTGACGATGATGCATGTGAATCCATACTGGATAAATTCCTCTCGATAATTTCGACTCTTGGAGTAAGGCTGAGCCGACTGTTTATGGATGTCCTCTTTATTCACACTCCGGTGTCTTTCCGTACCTGAGGACGATGGGCTTTCTGATGGTGGTGCTTCTCCTCTTTCCTCCACTGGCCTATCTGCGTTGCCGTTGATGTGTCATTAAACTCTCATAATCACCTCAGGAGTCGCGATTGAACGGAAAGAAATTTCAAAGGCTGATGGCTTTTTAATTTGCATGTTTTTTTTAAATGTAACTATTGACTACTAGTTTTTATCTTTTGTTAGTTATGGATAAAATGTTATTTCTAAAAAATTTAATTAATTTCTAAAAAGTTTTAAAAAAGTATTTGATTTCTTGGAAATCATCTCTCGACATGACCTCCCAAAGGGTCGCGACCCATACTTTGGGAACCACTGTATTACACAACGTCCCAACTTCATTGGAATTGGGGTTGTAGATGAAAAACAAGTGAGAAACTGGCAGAAAGATGAGGAAAGTATGCGCGCGTTTCCACCACGTAGGCGTGCAAGCCATACAAGGGAAGCAAAATGGCCAAACTTGGAGAGGCAACTTAAAGATTGGATTCTCGCGCAGCGTGAGAACAATCGGATAGTTTCGACAATAGCCATCAACTTGAAGGCATAAGAAATGACGATTGAAATGGCAATTGAAGACTTCAAAAGGGGTCATAATTGGGTTTCTCGCGTCATGAAACGAAATGGTCTATCAATCTGAGCCAGAACAACTGTGGGACAGAGACTGCCAGATGACTGGGAGAAGAAACTTGACAGTTTTAGAGAATTTGTCGGTCCAGGAAATCGAGACACTGAAACTAACACCAGATGACGTCATCAACATGGACGAGGTCCCAATGCAGATGGATATTCCATCAACACGCACTGTTGATAAGGTTGGTAAAAAGACCATATCAGTAACTACCACAGGCCACGAGCGGACAAGTTTTATGGTCGTTCTAGCTTTCACGGCAAGTGGCAAAAAGCTGAAGCCATTCGTGATTTTTAAGAGGGTGACAATGCCACAGGAAAAACTACCCAAAGGTATTGAGGTCTCAGTGAACAAGAAGGGCTGGATGAATGAAGATATTATGGTGGAATATGTGGACAAATGCTATAGAAGTCGGCCTGGACCCGGATTTTTTAACAAGAAGAAGTCCTTGCTAATTTTCGACTCTCTGCTCATCTGATGGATAGTGTTCAGAAGGCAGTGAACAAGATTGGTGGTGACGTTACTGTAATACCTGGTAGACTTGCATGCAAACTGCAGCCACTTGATATTGCTGTCAATCATGGATTTAAGTGCCATGTGAGGATCAAGTGGGAAAAAATGGATGGCAGATGATGATCATACATTCGCTCCATCTGGCCAGCAGCGACGTGTGACATACAGTCAATTATGTGAATGGGTTATTTCGGCATGGAACAACGTTAAACCAGAAAGCATACAGAATGGTTTTCACAAATCCAGAATCATTCCTCCACCTACAAGCCTACCAGCAGCACAAGCAACGTCTGCAATATCTGAGAACGATACTGGTGACGATAGTGTGTCCGACATCAGCGACAGCAAAGCAGCACAGGTCGCAATCGAATTGTTCGGCAGCAATGACAATGATTACGGATCTGATTTTGAAGGATTTGAAGAAAGGTAAGCCTAATTTCAGTGGTGTTAATTTTATTCTGAAGAATTTACATGTAGACAGATAATTGACATTGCTGTACTGTAGTACCCCCACCCTCCAGTAGTTCAAACGAAAATTAAAAACTTTCTTTTCCCAGCCAACAATAAACTTTTGTTCCTTTTATTTCTGTTAAATTTTGCTTTTTTCCTAGATTGTATTATATACTAGGATGTGATGTAGCAAAGCCCTAAAACATTACAATTTTTTACATTGTAGCAATAAACCTGAATAAGACGAATGTGACAAAGAGGCTAGATGCAGCAGCGCCAAGTGATCCCTGAACCAATGATGGCATCATTATTAATTGACATAATTTTTTTGTCTACTGGAAAATTCATATTCTTTTCAAAATGTGGACTTACTTATTTTAACTGTATCTATGAACATTGTCACTATCGGATTTTTTGAAATAAACAGTACATTTAAGTTCAATGAATCATTTGAGTATGTCGTATTTTTGCGGCACGGTGGCTCAGTGTTAGTGCTGCTGCCTCACAGTTAGGAGACTCGGGTTCGCTTCCCAGGTCCTCCCTGCGTGGAGTTTGCATGTTCTTCCTGTGTCTGTGTGGGTTTCCTCCAGGCGCTCCGGTTTCCTCCCACAGTCCAAAGACATGCAGTTTAGGTGGATTGACGATTCTAAATTGGCCATAGTGTGTGGTGGTTGTGTTTGTGTGTGTGTCCTGCGGTGGGTTGGCACCCTGCCCGGGATTGGTTCCTGCCTTGTGCCCTGTGTTGGCTGGGATTGGCTCCAGCAGACCCCTGTGACCCTGTGTTCACAGATTCAGCGGGTTTGAAAATGGATGGATGGATGGATGTCGTATTTTTATGTGCTGAATTATACTTTTATCAAATGTTTTTAGATAGGCGGCCCAATTAAAGCAAGCCGCACCCAATACGCATTTTGTAAAATGAATGTATAAGCCACGACCATTCGATGGGGAAATATGGTACTTAGCTGCAAATGTGTGAAAGGAATCAGACAGAAATAAACTTGTACATGCTTGATCAACTATATTGAGGAAATTTTGCATTTATCTTCCCTATGTTATGTGTCATCTTCACCAGGGGTAGAAAGTACGAAAGTGCAGTTATTTTATTACTGTGCTTAGGTACATTTTTCATGTATCTGGACTTTATCTAAGTAGATTTAGCTGTGGATACTTTTGGATTTTATTCCACATTTTACAGCAAATATCTCAACTTTCTACTCCGCTACATTTTTACAAGGCAATATATTACATTTTACAGTCTCATGAACGGTTCATTCTTTCTAAAGGACTCTCTTCAGTAAATCATAGAGGTCTATTAACTTTTTACATGTAAGATGTCTCAAAGCTTTTTCAATGTTGTTATTTGTGCTAGTGTCTATATAAACACAGGGAACTCCAGTTTTTGTATTATATCTTGCCTGAAGAAGGGGCCTGAGTTGCCTCGAAAGCTTGCATATTGTAATCATTTTAGATAGCCAATAAAAGGCATCATTTTGCTTGACTTCGCACTACATTCATAATGGCTAACATGATACAACACCCTAGTTCTAGGGGAGGGTGAAAGAGATCTATTCATTTCTGACCATTTACAAATGTAATGCAAGAATTACCACACTTAAGCTTGTTATAACCCACTTTCTTAAACTATGAAATGCAGAGAGGCTTCTTTGTGGATATGTGGCTTTTTGGGATATTTTGTTTGGGAATTATTCTGCTTATTAATGTTGTACTTTAGATGGAAACCACTCATGACAGCAGCAAAGGAAGATAAATAAAAAAATATCCTGACCTCATGTATTTACCTATCAGGAGGAAGTTACAAAGCTGATATTTATTGGATCCAGGGTTTTCAGATTTTTATGTTCCAATCATTCACCATGTTGGGTTATATGTAGTTAGGATTATATGTAGTTATTCTCTCATACCTTGCAGGTGATGGAACACCCAGTATGCATTATATAAACCTGTCACATACATGCAAAACAGAAGGAATATTACCTATACCTTGCCTATTTATAGCAAATAATCCTAGTCGTGGAATCTGCATTGTTTCTCTTCCCTGGACTTTCTGAAGTGCTGGTTAATATTTTTTAATAATATGAGGACCAAACTTAAACACAGTACTACAGGTGAGGCCTCACTAATGCATTATTTAACTTAGGCATAACCTCCCTTGACTTAGGTTGTGATATATAACCTAACATTATTTTAGCCTTCTTGATTGCTTCTGTACACTGTCTGGATGTAGACAGTGATGAGTCAACTATGACCTTCTCATAAAGTGTACTTTCAAGTTTCAGACCCTCTATTATGTTTTGAAAATATATATTTCAAATTCATTTGTTTAATAGTACTTTTTACTTACCTTAAATTTTGTCAGCAATAAGTCTGTCCAAACCTGCATACTATTCAAGTTCCTGGTTCTATATTATTTCCCCTTTCTACCTAGTTTGGTATCATGTACAGACATAATCAGGTTATTATTTATATTCTTGTCCTGATCATTTATGTATATTAAAAAAAGGTAAGGCTCAGCACTGATCCCTAAAGGACACCACTTTTTGACATCACCTAAACGTTCCTCTCACCAGTGCCCTTTGCTTACTATGTTTGAACCAAATTTGTACCAACTTACAGACTCTGCCCTGAATTCACTCTTCTTTACATTTAATCACTAACCTTTCATGTGCTACCTTATGAAAAGCCTTCTAAAAATCAAGATAAATAATGTCATATGCACTTCTGTTACTGTATGCTTTTGTTGCTTCCTCATTGAATTCCAGCATATTAGTGAAACACCAGCAAACCCGTGATTCTCGAAAGAATCGCAAATCCAAGAATGGCAATCACTTTCTGTTCCCTCCGATATATGGAGTAAGAAAAATCATGGAGGGTGACTGCGTCCTGGGAAAGTTTTCATTTAATTAAATGAACATATTTGTACTAAAGCAGTTTCTTTTTGGAGCCGTGACTCATCTGGTTCTGGTGTTTCAGAAGCACGTTGTATGCGCCTGCATTCATTGTTTATATCCATGCAGTCTCATTTTTGTTTTTTTATGGCTGTGTTGTTAGCTAGAAGTCATTTGCTGACGGCGGCGGATTCGTGTGCTGAAGTGACCATGGCGGCGGATCCGGGCTTGGAGGGCTACATTACTAAATGATGGTGGTATATGCGGTGGTGTGGGCCGTCGTGTTTGGGCGGTTGTGGTAGTGTGTACGGCTTGCTTGTGGCCTCTGGCATCTGTGCATATATAAAACCTGGCGTGCACGCTTTACCTCAAGTTTCACAGAACATGTTTTGTTGTTTGGGCACCACCTACTGACTCTGGGAAGTCGCTGGGTTTGACTCTGGGGCGCAGTGCATGTGCGCGTGCGCTGTTGGTGCTTCTGGCCTCTGCAATCCTTGTATATATACAAACATTACTAAATGAAGGTTGTACTGTATATGCAGTGGTGTTTGCATTCGGGCTGGGTTGTATTGTGACCAAAAGTTTAGTTTACAGGTTGTGTTGTGTTGTTTGGGCGCCACCTACTGACTCTGGGGTGCTGAGGCGCCGTGTGCTTTCGGTGTGTCTGGCATCCGTGCATATATACAACCTTCGTTTAGTAATATAGATGACTTTCTTTTTCTCATTAGACATAAGATACTGGAACTTTTCCTTAAAAACAGATTTAATTAATTTACATTTTTGTGGGAAAGCCTCCACATTAATAGAGATGTAAACTTAAACTATTATGTACCTTAGGAGGTCTGTAACAAAATAAGACCTTGATGCCTAATGCTATCTAGTCGGATCCAAACACCCTCACTAAGCTATCATTCACTATTTAATTGAAGAAACCTTGCATTGTAATTCTGTTTTACATGTATGGAGATTTCCCTAACCTTTGAGTTTTGCCTATCTTTCCTAAATAACATTAACCATCTATGTTATACTTCTCTTTAATATTTAGCCAGATTTCTGTTGTTTATGTGCAGCTAATTATTATTCTGACTCGTAGTTTATTCTTAATACTCCTAGAATTAATGCAAGCATTTTTTATTGTTTTACTTATTTTACTTTGGCTTAACTTTGTACTAGAACTTTCAACATTATCTTGTATGTTTGTATTTATATAGTCTACCTATGCACTTGTTTCTAATGCTGTCCATCCTCGTCACACACAGTGCAAATCTTAGAATCTTTAATTCTGCCACCTCTAGCCCTGTCTTCTGCTTTCTGGTCAGTGACACCGTCTCCAACCCATATAACATAGCTGGTCTCACTACCGTCCTGTAGACCTTCCCTTTCACTCTTGCTGATACCTGTCTGTCACAAATTACTCCTGACACTCTTCTCCACCCATTTCACCCTGCCTGCTCTCTCTTTTTCACCTCTGTTTCACAATCCCCATTACTCTGTACTGTTGATCCCAAGTATTTAAACTCTATCACCTTTGCCAGCTCTACTCCCTGCATCCTCACCATTCCACTGGCCTCCCTCTCATTCACACACATGTATTCTGTCTTGTTCCTACTGACCTTCATTCCTCTCCTCTCTAGCACATATCTCCACTTCTCCAGGGTCTTCTCAACCTGCTCACTACTAACAGTACAGATCACAATGTCATCAGCAAACATCGTAGTCCACAGGGACTCCTGTGTAATCTCCTCTGTCAACCTGTCCATCACCATTGCAAATAAGAAAGGGCTCAGAGCCGATCCCTGATGTAATCCCACCTCCAACTTGAATGCATCCGTCTCTCCTACCGCAGACATCACCACTGTCACACTTCACTTGTACATATCTTGTACAACTCTTATGTACTTCTCTGCCACTCCTGACTTCCTCATACAATACCACAGCTCCTCTTGAGGCACCCTGTCATATGCTTTCTTCAGGTCCACAAAGACGCAATGCAACTCCTTCTGGCCTGCTCTAAACTTCTCCATCAACATCCTCAGAGCAAACATTGCATCTGTGGTGCTCTTTCTTCGCATGAAACATACTGCTGTTCACTAATCATCACCTCACTTCTTAACCTAGCTTCCACTACTCTTTCCCATAACTTCATGCTGTGGCTCATAAATTTTATTCCCCTGCAGTTACTGCAGTCCTGCACATTCCCCATATTCTTAAATATCTGCACCAGTACACTTCTCCACTCCTCAGGCATCCTCTCACTTTCCAAGATTCCATTAAACAATCTGGTTAAAAACTTCACTGCCATCTCTCCTAGACACCTCCATGCTTCCATAGGTATGTCATCTGGTCCTACAGCCCTTCCATTTTTCATTCTCTTCATAGTTGTCCTTACTTCCTCATTGCTAATCTGTTGCACTTCCCGATTCACTTTCTCCACATCATCCAAACGCTTCTCTCTCTTGTTCTCTTCATTCATCAGCCTCTCAAAGTGCTCTTTCCATCTGCTCAACACACTCTCCTCGCTTGTGAGTACGTTTCCGTCTTTATCCTTTATCACCCTAACCTGCTGCACATCTTTCCCATCTCCGTCCCTCTTTCTAGCCAATCTGTACGGGTCCTTTTCTCCCTCCTTAGTGTCCAACTTCTCATACAACTCATCATACACCTTTTCTTTAGCCTCCCCCACCTCTCTCTTCACCTTGCGCCTTATCTCCTTGTATTCTTGGCTACCTTTTGCATCTCTCTGACTATCCCACTTCGTCTTTGCCATACTCTTCCTCTGTGTATTCAACTGTATTTCATCATTCCACCACCAGGTTTCCTTTTCCTCCTTCCTCTTTCCAGATGTCATGCCAAACACCCTTCTTGCTGTCACCCTTACTACATCTGCTGTACTTTCCCAGCTGACTGGTAACTCTTCACTGCCACCCAGTGCCTGTCTCACCTCCTCCCTAAACTCAACATTGCAGTCTTCCTTTTTCAACTTCCACCATTTAAACCTTGGCTCTGCCCTCACTCTCTTCCTCTTCTTGATCTCCAACATCGTCCTACAGACCACTATCCTATGCTGCTTAACTACACTTTCCCTGCCACTGCTTTGCAGTCTTCAATCTCCTTCAGATTGACTCTTCTGCATAGGATGTAATCTAGCCGTGTGCATCTTCCTCTACTCTTGTACATAACCCTATGTTCCTCCCTCTTCTTAAAATACACATTCACCACAGCCATGTCCATCCATTTAGCAAAATCTTCCATCCACGCCATACCTACAGACCACCTCCTCGTCTGCACAGTTCCCTTCACCAACATGCCCATTTAAATCTGCTCCAATCACCACTTTCTGTCCCTTGGGTACACTGTTCATCACTTCATCCAGCTCACTCCAAAAATCTTTCTCGCCCATTGCACACCCAACATGCGGTGCATATGTACTAACAACTTTCATCATCACACATCCAATTTAAAGCTTCATAATCATTACTCTGCCTGACACTCTTTTCACCTCCAAAACTCTCTTGACATACTGTTCCTTGAGAATAACCCCTAGCCCATTTCTCCTCACATCCACACCATGATAGAACAATTTGAATCCACCTCTGATCCACCTGGCCTTGCTTCCCTTCCATTTAGTCTCTTGCACGCACAATATATCAACCTTCCTTCTCTCCATCATATCTGCTAACTCTCTTGCCTTACCAGTCATACTGCCAACATCCAAAGTTCTTACCCTCAGTTCCACTCTCTTTACCTTCCTCTTCTCCTCCTGCCTCTGGACACGTCTCACCTCTTCTTTTCCTTCTTCGGCCAACAGTAGCCCAATTACCACCCTGTTGGCTAACAGTACTGGTGGCGGTCGTTGTTAACCCGGGGCTCAACAGATCCGGTATGGAAATTTGTATTGTTGTCCGCATATTGATTTGGAAAAATTTTACACCAGATGCTCTTCCTGCTGTAGCTCTCCTCATTTATCCAGGCTTGCGACTGGCATGAAGAAACTCATTGGTTTATGCATCCCCTGTGGCTGGGTTAATATTTATGAGCTAATCAACATTTAAATTTGGCCATGATTCTGAGTGAAATATTTATTGTCAAACCAAGGCAGAGTAAACAAAACAAAACTTCAGTGAATTCAATCTTGAGATGATATTAACATTTGGCAGAGTTTGAGACATGGCAGGCCAAACCCCTACGGATACACTTTTTCACAAATAAAAAAAATCTCAAAAAATTGTATTTTTTACCTAATTTTAAGACCATATGTAATGTAAATATGTAAATCAAGATATTTTATCTTGAAATAAGAAAGTGCTTAATATGCCACAATTTAAAAATATTTAGACCAAGTTATAAACACCATTTTCTTCCATTAAATATTAATGTAATTTGTGTCATTTTTCCTGATGATGAATGACTTATTAGCCAAATTAGATGTCCTAGAGCCTTCCTATTGCAGTTGTATACTGAACTGAAGCTTACATTACAAAGACCATCGCAGAAATCACATGATCACTGTTCCGTTACAGCTTTAGAACAACCAGGTTTAGAAACTGGATGGATGGACAGACATCACAGTGTGACTGATGTGTCACTGAATTGAGCAATAAAACCTTGTCCTGCTGCCTAGAGTAGGTAAAATGCCTATACCAAAAAGGTTTGTGTAGGACTTAAAGATGACCGCAATGTAGCACAACTTTAAGCCAATTTACATGTCAGGTTCATTTTTTATAAATCCTGACTTTTGCCTGAGAAATGGCTTACACGTGTTTCTCATCTTAAGCAATTTTTATACATGAGACCCCCCCAGTTCCAAATTCTAGCAGTCAGCTAGAATGTGGTATTCCCCACATATCAAGTCAAGTCTAGTTTATTGGCATGTGTACACAGTACAATGAAGTTCATACTTGCAAGTTGTCTCCAAAGAACAGCTGAGAAAAAAAAATACAATAAAATGTAATTATATGAATAAATAAAAATTAACCTGGCATGCTATGTGTGTGTGTTTATATTTATCTATACTAAACAGCAAAATACCTGCGCTTTGCAGCAGAGAAGTAGTGTGTTAAAGAAGTAATGAAAAAGAAAAGGAAACATTTTGAAAATAACGTAACATGAGTCAAAGTAATTGTTTTGTGTATTTGGCGGCAGCGTCACAAAGTTGTTTCAAGCTGCATCAGAAAATGTACCTCAACGTCTGACACACCTCCTTTTTAGTGTTTTCTTACAGCTTGGATTGCTGCTGTCATAATCAGTTTGAGTCTACATATGCATATATATATATATATATATATATATATATATATATATATATATATATATATATATATATATATATATATATATATATATATATACACTCACCTAAAGGATTATTAGGAACACCTGTTCAATTTCTCATTAATGCAATTATGTAATCAACCAATCACATGGCAGTTGCTTCAATGCATTTAGGGGTGTGGTCCTGATCAAGACAATCTCCTGAACTCCAAACTGAATGTCAGAATGGGAAAGAAAGGTGATTTAAGCAATTCTGAGCGTGGCATGGTTGTTGGTGCCAAACGGGCCGGTCTGAGTATTTCACAATCTGCTCAGTTACTGGGATTTTCACGCACAACCATTTCTAGGGTTTACAAAAAATGGTGTGAAGAGGGAAAAACATCCAGTATGCGGCAGTCCTGTGGGCGAAAATGCCTTGTTGATGCTAGAGGTCAGAGGAGAATGGGCCGACTGATTCAAGCTGATAGAAGAGCAACTTTGACTGAAATAACCACTCGTTACAACCAAGGTATGCAGCAAAGCATTTGTGAAGCCACAACACGCACAACCTTGAGGCTGATGGGCTACAACAGCAGAAGACCCCACCGGTTACCACTCATCTCCACTACAAATAGGAAAAGAGGCTACAATTTGCACGAGCTCACCAAAATTGGACAGTTGAAGACTGGAAAAATGTTGCCTGGTCTGATGAGTCTCGATTTCTGTTGAGACATTCAAATGGTAGAGTCAGAATTTGGCGTAAACAGAATGAGAACATGGATCCATCATGCCTTGTTACCACTGTGCAGGCTGGTGGTGGTAGTGTAATGGTGTGGGGGGTGTTTTCTTGGCACACTTTAGGCCCCTTAGTGCCAATTGGGCATCGTTTAAATGCCACAGGCTACCTGAGCATTGTTTCTGACCATGTCCATCCCTTCCTGACCACCATGTACCCATCCTCTGATGGCTACTTCCAGCAGGATAATGCACCATGTCACAAACCTCGAATCATTTCAAATTGGTTTCTGGAACATGACAATGAGTTCACTGTACTAAAATGGACCCCACAGTCATCAGATCTCAACCCAATAGAGCATCTTTGGGATGTGGTGGAACGGGAGCTTCGTTCCCTGGATGTGCATCCCACAAATCTCCATCAACTGCAAGATGCTATCCTATCAATATGGGACAACATTTCTAAAGAATGCTTTCAGCACCTTGTTAAATCAATGCCACGTAGAATTAAGGCAGTTCTGAATGCAAAAGGGGGTCAAACACCGTATTAGTATGGTGTTCCTAATAATCCTTTAGGTGAGTGTATATGACAGCAACACTCATAACAGTGACAAAACAATTACATTGACAATCATGTTACGTTATTTTTAAAATGTTTCCTTTTCTTTTTCATAACTTCTTTAACACACTACTTCGCTGCAAAGCGCGGGTATTTTGCTAGTACTGTATATATATATATATACTAGCAGAATACCCGCGCTTCGCAACGGAGAAGCAGTGTGTTAAAGAAGATGAAAAAAAAGGAAACATTTAAAAATGAGCAACTTCAACAATGTGGGAGGCGTTGGGCTGGGTGACCCAACGCCTCCCACATTGTTGGCTGCCTGCCTATATAAGGCCGTCCATCGCTCTGGTCTCTACATTCCCTTCCTTGCTTCGCCACAGGATTCACGTCTCCCTGCTGATAACTACAGCCTTTTTCTTTAATCCACGGCTTCTCCGCTGTTTTATTATTTGTTTATTACGATTATAGTTATTGTGTAGGTATTTTAGACTTACTTTACATTGTTCAGGTACCCATTTCCTTTATCATTCCAACCGTACCCCCATTAACATGTCTATCGAGGTGATCACCATCGATCAGAGAACTGTCACTTATCGAGTGGTTTCCATGCCCGGAGATGGCACCTGCCTTTTCCATTCTCTTTGTTACATATTGCATGGCCATATTAGGCTCACTCTTGATATCCGGAGGAACATTGTGTCTTACTTATTGAATGACTGGGACAGGTTCAAGGTGTGGACTGATGACGGCACAGGAGATAATTATACTACGCAGGAGCACTAGAAGAGTGAAATGCTTAAGTCCTTCACCTATGGTTCTGCATGTGAGTTGATGGCTGCCGTTGAATTGTTCGATTTTCGCTTTCATGTGTACCGAAATGGCCAAATATTTTACACCTTTTGACAACCACCAATGACTCTTACACATCTTAGATTCACAGGTGACGATTTCATTAGTGGACACTTTAATGTTTATGAATATTTAAAACTCTCAAAAGCTGGATGTGAAGTTATCGATGAAACCAGTTGTATGGATAGATAGATACTTTATTAATCCCAAGGGGAAATTCACATAATCCAGCAGCAGTATACTGATACAAAGAAACAATATTAAATTAAATAGTAATAAAAATGAAAAGAATTAAAATAAAATTAATGTTCGCATTTACTCCTCCGGGTGGAATTGAAGAGTCGCATAGTGTGGGGGACGAACGATCTCCTCAGTCTGTCAGTGGAACAGGACAGTGACAAAAGTCTGTCACTGAAGCTACTCCTCTGCCTGGAGATGATCCTGTTAAGTGGATGCAGTGGATTCTTCATGATTGACAGGAGTTTGCTTAATGCCCGTCGCTCTGCCACAGATGTTAAACTGTCCAACTTTAATCCTACAATGGAGCCTGCCTTCTTAACAAGTTTGTCCAGGCGTGAGGCGTCTTTCATCTTTATGCTGCCACCCCAGCACACCACCGCGTAGAAGAGGGCACTCGCCACAACCGTCTGGTAGAACATCTGCAGCATCTTACTGCA